>NW_027611908.1:0-159897 GCF_964261635.1 Lissotriton helveticus | reverse complement strand
TATTGTAAAGCCACTGTTTGAATTGCCCCAATGTGGAAAAGACTTTGCTATTTATATGCTTTGTACTCAGAAACACAGCCAAGGCAGATCTCCTACCTAAAGCATATAGGGATTTTAGGAATGTCTTCCTTAAAAATGGGGCAGAGACTGTTTCCTTCATAGATAATACGACTTTGCCATTGATGTGGGTCCTTGGACAAACATTCCTTGACAAGGAATGAAAATGAAGTGCTACAACAGTATCTCCAGGAAAACTTTGAGAAAAGATTGATGTATCATCTGCTGGGGCACCCATTTTAATTTATACCAAAAGTGAATGCCAAGTGCAGCGACTGTATTGATTACTAGCAACTTAACGCGATCACCATTGGTAAATGTTACTCTTTGCCTCTCATGTCTGTGTTGCTGTGATGTATTCCTATAGGTACTGTATTGATTCCCCTATTCCTGACCCTGGTCTGGTTAATAATTAACTAGCAGCCATCTAACGGTGCAAAAAACCGTTATCTGATTAAGCCACACCACGGCACAGAAGCGCGTTATCTGATTAGGTCATAACGCATGCCATCTAATTAGACAAGCGATATTCCGTCAGCCCCTGATAAGGCATACGGAGTTCTCAAAACAAATCAAACCTACAGCGACCTGGGAAATTCCCATAACCATTGTTTTGATTTCACCGAGAACTTCAGCAAAAGAATGTGCGAACGAGCCCGTTCATATGACATCCTTATTGACGTATATATGTCCATCCTTACGTCAATCTCGGCACCTTTCAGGTATAAATATTACCGACATTGCCTTAAGCAAACACATGCGGTGGTGACGAGATCGGAGCAGCGAGACGTGCTGAGGAGCCCAGCAGAGAGCGAAGCCCACAGGCGCTGCCCCGCCTTCCCGACGCGCTGAGAACGAGACGCTGCCTTTCTCCTGCAGAGAAATCCAGCTCCGGCGCTTCCAAGCAGCCCTCGCAGGCAGCTGGAATATCAAGACCTGGGATAAGAGATACCAGCCCTCCATCATTCTAGATCTCAGGTACAGAACTGAATAACCCCTTGCAGAGAATTCTCGAATCAGTCCCTTGGCAAAACAAACTTAACTTAAACTGCTACTTATCTACTCCCGCCCACGTATTAGGCTTAGGTCAGGTACATTGGGGTAGGCGTGGTTAGAAGCACCAGTTGAGTACGATTAGTCAAATGTATATATATATGTATCTATTTTATCCATTTTAAAGTATCATATGGCTCAGAAACCATATCAATGCTTTTACAGTATTATTTTATAATTCTGTCTCTACTGTATGCACTTTACTTAACTACAAGTATTGCAATAATAGCGATTCATTTCTCTTGTATGAGAAAAGAGACTGATCAATAAATAACATCTTTTATTGAAGCACGCCCATCTCTTATTTCTCTACAAACTGGTGAAACTAAGAATGCACGTACTGACTGAGTAAAATAAGTTGTCTATTGTTTTCACACAACTCTAGAGATACACTCTTGATTAGGGGAGAGCAAAGTTGTCATGTTCTATGGTTGTCAGAAACTAAATCCCTTCTTGTCTATCCAGGGAGGTTAAAATCCTCTTTGCCTATTCGAGAAAGTTTCTAGTGAACTCTGAGCTAGCTGGCAAACACAAAACTTTAAGTCTAATATCGTCGGTAGAAGACCTAGTTGACCTCTGCCCTAGGTCTATACTATTGAAGATATTATTCCAATGCGCAGAGCCTATTGGGATAATAGGAACTACACTATATGGCGCCCAACGTTTGGATAGGCGATAAAACTAACGCAAGACATTAGAGTAACTCAGTCGTGCTTTTTCACACAGACCCCTTTTTTCCCATAATACTCCAAAGACGTCTGGAGTGGGTGAAAGGTCATATCCGCCAAACCTCGCAGGAGGAGACTCCTATGTATGGTTCTTGGTTAATTCAACGTTGAAGGATACACTGTTCCAAAATATTGTGCATCTAATCTTTGTTTCCATAGAAACCTGATCTGCAAACAAATAAATAAAATAATCTTCTTGACAATAGTATGTCAGAAACTGAAGAAGAAAGGGAGACAGTTAGACTAGCAGCTGAACTCCTAGAAGCAGATAATACTCTGCAGCAAAATGACCCGGATATAATACTCATCCCGGTCAACATAAGAAAATCTATAACCTTAAAACTTATAGAAAATGAACTGACACCAAGAGGTGGTACAGTCATATTCGTAATTGAGGCACACGAATATCGGCAGACAGAGGTATTCTATTCATGGATAAACTTTCCAGCAGCAAACGCTGTAACAAAGGACTTCCACTATTACAAAATAGAGGAACCTCCTAATGAGTACACTCCTTTCGAGGAGGTGGAAATACCACTCAAATTCCAAGAGCACCTGCTCTTGTTTAATGGCGCCCTAAAACATAATAATCACATCACCAGGCTCGGTCCACTAGGTAGACCAGGAGCAACGTGGCCGGTCCTAGCCGGATACACACCACATCCAGACATTGAAGAAATGCCTGCACCAGAACTTTTAGCACAGCTAAAACAATTAATAAAAATACATAGACAATTAGTCCAATATGTAATGCGGACTTCAACAATCCAACCAGCAATTAAAATTCCACAGCTGACCAGTCATCAGGGGAACACAAATAAAATTACACCACAGAACATACAGTCCTGTCTAGGTAAGGTACCCGCAAAACGGGAACAAATTCCTTTCTGGCTAGCACAAAAAATAACTCAAATAGAGGCGGTGTTTCCAGATACCACCCCTGTTGAGAACCATAGGATTCTGACTATCTGTCTTCCAATGGGAATCGCACCACATGTGGAGGACTGTGACACTTGGGGAACAGTCTTTGCTTCCATTTACACAAAAACACATGGTGTACCATCCATGTCAGTAATACCAGATGTGCTAAAACAGATTCAAGATGAATACGGTCCAGAACCCGCTTTAACTCTCGGTATGAAATTACTAAACGATTTCAAGCAGGTCTCGGCAATATTATTAGCCAACATAAAGGGAGAAGCAGCAAATGTGGCGATTCGCCAGAGGTTAAAAGAGACAAATATAGCAGACCAACCATCTGAAATTGCCAGAATCATAGAAAAATCCTATGAAGAACTAGGAAGAGATAGTTTGGGTGGAATACCAGTGAAACCCCAACTAGTTGAAAAGTCCTGAAAAAGTATTTATAAAAAATAATTTAAACACTCAAAAAAAGAGCTGGGATGGAAATAAACAATCCAATCCTAAAGAAAAAAGATTCCAGTCCAGAGGAAGGTCTCCTCGGCGGAGAGAAAGATCTCCTGACCAAGGACGCAAGTCTCCCCAAAGGGAGCCCTCTGTGAAAAAATACAACCTTAGAAATAGAGATAATATAAAAAAACCTGATAGATATCAAGATATTGATACACGTCCCTCTCAATCTTTTCAGACTTCCTCGCAGAAATCGGAAAGAAGAGGACGATCAGAACACAGGGAAGAGCACGTCAAGTCCAAAGACAAAGAACCTGCTCATCTGAATAAAAAATTACAATTTCCAAATAAGAAGGTAGCCAGTATTAAAGTAATCAACAATGCCGAGAATACTGAGGACACAGCTGAAAAACGGAGAATGGGCTCAGACAATGCTAGACAGCGCAGCAGAAGTGAGCATAGCTCGCAAAGTCCTTATGAATCATCTGGAGACAGTGGACACGAATGAATACATTCAGGTGGAAACTGCAGATACCAGAGTTAGCAAACCTCATAAAATATATGAAATAACATTGCGTATAGAGGGGGATAAGACTAGAAAAATAAGGGGACTATTTTGGGATAATCTGTCCAAGGGCTATGACATCCTTCTAGCTGAACGAGACTGGCCTCCAGAGTTTGTCAGGGAGTGCCCACATGGCGAAGAAATAATTATGCCTGCCTTCTCAAACCATATTCCAATTCATAAAAAATATACACTTGCAAGAAAGTGGGCAGTAGCTCAAGCCCCTGCCTTATATAAAAATCATGTGGGATGGGATGAGGACTCTCCTCCTCACAAAATCCAGTTAAAATCACAACCTACTGCACAGAGGCAGTACCCGATTAAGCAAGAAGCTAAAAAACAGGTAAAAGAGATCCTAGATCAACTTGAATACCAGGGGGTGATTGAAACTTGCACCTCACAAATGAATAATCCTTTGTTTCCTGTCTCCAAGCCAGACAATTCATATCGTCTTGTTTTGGACTACAGACACCTTAACTCATGTTGCAAAACATTTGTAGTACAAAACTCGCATAGTGCTGCACTAATGAATAACATGCTGTAGAAGCTAGGTCGAGCTACTCCTCAGCCTTAGTATTAATTGTGATGTCGTTAATACGTTTATGTATTACTTCCAAATGGATTAGTTCATACTCCCCCACGTTTGTGAACTGGAGAGCCAGGATTCTGGCATTGCATAATTTGGAATCAGCTGTGTTAATGCGTGGGGGAAGAGGAGGCGGGAGAGGGGGCTGCAAATTTGGGCTCCATTTGTGGATTGGCAAAATAGCTGACTCGCTGGACCTGTCTTATTGTTATGTTTGGATTTGTTTTTTTTATTTTATTTAATTTTATTTTTCTCCCTGTTTTTCATGTGCATGTAAAATTAGTTTTATGGCTGCCATGATACGTTCAAATGTAATGAAATTTTGATGCTAAACGCAAACTGTACAATAAAAAATACTAAAAAAAAAAAAAAAAAAAGAATAACATAGTGCGCAAAAAATACAAAACAACCTTAGACATTTCTAATGGATTCTTTTGTCAAAATATAGCACCAGAGAGCAGATATTTGACGGCGTTCTCAATAAATGGCACGCAAAAAAATTTCTGTCGTTTGCCCCAGGGGTTCAAAAACAGCCCAGGATTATTCTCAGCGAGAGTAACAGAATTACTACAAACATATGATGACGAGGCATTATCTTATGTCGACGACATCTATCTAACAGATGATGACTTGGATACACACTTGAAGAGAGTGAACACCATAATACTTGGGTTCGCAGCAGAGGGTTACAAATTCAACTTTAAAAAGTCAAGAATTGCCCATCTAACAGTCCTGTTTTTAGGATATGAACTATCAAGTGAAGGCAAAAGCCTGGCTGACAATTTCCTAGAGAAATGTGCTGTAATCCAAGCACCTAGAACACTGAAAAACTTACAATCAATTCTAGGCTTCCTAAATTTCGGAAGAACTTACATTATAAATTATGCTGAGAGAATTAAACCTCTCTATGATCTAATAAAACCAGATTTTAAAAGAATCAATTGGACTCAAAAACACACAGAAATTTTGAGATCTTTACAAACAGATATGTTAGTTAAAACAAAATTACAAACACGTGAGGCGTGGGGCGGCCCGAGTGTGCCGTGTCAGTGGTTGTGGGCCGCCGGGTGGCGGATCTGGTGGTTTGGAGGGCGTGCAGAGGTGTGCCCGAGGCCGACCAGGGCTGGATGGAGGGCCGATGTCGTCCGGGGCCCGCCATGCGGGAGGGGTAGGACCACGCCACGAGGCCGGGTCCAACAGGTACAGGCCAGAAAGGAACAGAAGCAAATCCAGACCGGTTTCAGCTTTATTAGGCCTCATCAGTGAGGTATTCCTTGGATCCTGTGGCACAGTGTACAAGGGACACACATCTGGGCATACTGAGTGTCAGCTACATTGTATGTCAGGCCATCTGAGTTTTTCATGTGATATCACGGTAGTGTTTTGCCGTTTATCCTATGTAACAAAGTACACGAAGGCTTTGATGACACCCCTTATTCTGAATCAAAGCCTCTGGGTATCAAATTATGATCCGTTTCTGGCACAATTTAGGGCTATCTTTAGCAAGCGAAAATCCATATAGACAGCACATGCAGAATTCCTTACACAAGGGAAAAAGGAGTTAATATTAGGGGTGGCTCCTCTGTTATAGTGTGGGACCGTCACCCCACTGAAATGCCCCAGAAAAGCCCCAGAGATTAAAAATAAAATAGTAATGAAGTTAATTCATTACCATTTTATTTTCTGTCAAGCCGCCCTGAACTGAGTGTCAGGACAGGGCGGGCCTGCTGCATGGCAGCAAGGAGGACTGGCGAGCTGCCTGTGCACTAATTTAAAGTGTGCATGTGTCTTTGGCCGGGCGTCTCGTGACGGCCATCCACTCATGCGCACTTTAAACCTCTCTGTCTGTCTGAGACAGCTGGGTTAGAGAAAGCAAAAGCCTCCAGTGCTCTTATGAGTGTTGATAGTTGCCACTACCTCCTTTCCTGGTGTTGCTCTAACAGCATGAGAGCTGCGCCAGGATTGGTTAATGGAGTTAGCCGGCACCCTGAACGTCATGAGGGAAGAAGAGGACCGGAGCAAGGAGAATGCAGCAAACACGGTAAGTAACATTTTATTACTTTTATTTTAATTTAATAATGTATTTATTTTATGTGCCCACCCTCCACCCATTTGCCCGCTCCTCCACTCAGCATAGTGCCAGCCGCCACTGGTGAAATTGTATATTAGTTATTTGAACTGTTGAATATAGAGGTTGCCTGGACTGATGAAGCTGCAGCTGTGGCTTGCTACCATGGTGTAAAAGAAGGGCTAAAAGGCACGAGCTGTCGTGGTGGACTGGCCTACTCTAACCCCTGCACATTATTATAGACTTCGCTCTCCCATCAATGCGCCACGAAGACATCCTGAATCTGTGAAAAGAGGCTATCTGCGAAGTACTTGTAGTGCACCACAAGTAGAATCCTCAGAAGCAGCTGCTTATGAGGAAGAGGCCATGCAGTGAGCAGGAGTGTATAAGCCTCTCACTCAGGAAGAGAAGTAGAGAAGGAGAAAGCGGGTCTCTGTTTCTATTGTGGAAAGCAGGACATTTTATGTGTCAGTGTCCTAATTTGGCAGGAAACAGACAGGGTCTTTCTTAGATGACTGACCTAGGGTGATCACACAAGTGGGTCCATTTATCTCTGACAATGAAGGCTCCTTTCAGAATCAAACTATTACTAACTCCTCAGAACTGGCCCTTTCCATTCTTTGTCTTGTTTGATTCTGGAGCTTCAGGTTGTTCATGGACCTTGTATTCAGACAACGATGAATCTTCTAACCAAGGTAAACACTGCCCAAAGAGATTCAAATTATTGATGAGATGTCCCTCAAGTCAGGGATAGTAGAGCGGGAATCCGTCCAATAGTTATGGCCACATCAATTTGACATGTGGAAACCATTTATGTTGATCTTATTAAGGCACCTGCCTGTCCTGATGTTTTGAGGAACCACTTGGTTACAGAGACTTAACCCTGTGCAGTATTGGCAGGCGCCCTCCAATTCTAACATGTTTTCTTCTCCGTATTGTAAAGCCACTGTTTTAATTGCCCCAATGTGGAAAAGACTTTGCTATTTATATGCTTTGTACTCAGAAACACAGCCAAGGCAGATCTCTTACCTAAAGCATATAGGGATTTCAGGAATGTCTTCCTTAAAAATGGGGCAGAGACTGTTTCCTTCATAGATAATACGACTTTGCCATTGATGTGGGTCCTTGGACAAACATTCCTTGACAAGGAATGAAAATGAAGTGCTACAACAGTATCTCCAGGAAAACTTTGAGAAAAGATTGATGTATCATCTGCTGGGGCACCCATTTTAATTTATACCAAAAGTGAATGCCAAGTGCAGCGACTGTATTGATTACTAGCAACTTAACGCGATCACCATTGGTAAATGTTACTCTTTGCCTCTCATGTCTGTGTTGCTGTGATGTATTCCTATAGGTACTGTATTGATTCCCCTATTCCTGACCCTGGTCTGGTTAATAATTAACTAGCAGCCATCTAACGGTGCAAAAACCGTTATCTGATTAAGCCACACCACGGCACAGAAGCGCGTTATCTGATTAGGTCATAACGCATGCCATCTAATTAGACAAGCGATATTCCGTCAGCCCCTGATAAGGCATACAGAGTTCTCAAAACAAATCAAACCTACAGCGACCTGGGAAATTCCCATAACCATTGTTTTGATTTCACCGAGAACTTCAGCAAAAGAATGTGCGAACGAGCCCGTTCATATGACATCCTTATTGATGTATATATGTCCATCCTTACGTCAATCTCGGCACCTTTCAGGTATAAATATTACCGACATTGCCTTAAGCAAACACATGCGGTGGTGACGAGATCGGAGCAGCGAGACGTGCTGAGGAGCCCAGCAGAGAGCGAAGCCCACAGGCGCTGCCCCGCCTTCCTGACGCGCTGAGAACGAGACGCTGCCTTTCTCCTGCAGAGAAATCCAGCTCCGGCGCTTCCAAGCAGCCCTCGCAGGCAGCTGGAATATCAAGACCTGGGATAAGAGATACCAGCCCTCCATCATTCTAGATCTCAGGTACAGAACTGAATAACCCCTTGCAGAGAATTCTCGAATCAGTCCCTTGGCAAAAAAACTTAACCTAAACTGCTACTTATCTACTCCCGCCCACGTATTAGGCTTAGGTCAGGTACATTGGGGTAGGCGTGGTTAGAAGCACCAGTTGAGTACGATTAGTCAAATGTATATATGTATGTATCTATTTTATCCATTTTAAAGTATCATATGGCTCAGAAACCATATCAATGCTTTTACAGTATTATTTTATAATTCTGTCTCTACTGTATGCACTTTACTTAACTACAAGTATTGCAATAATAGCGATTCATTTCTCTTGTATGAGAAAAGAGACTGATCAATAAATAACATCTTTTATTGAAGCACGCCCATCTCTTATTTCTCTACAAACTGGTGAAACTAAGAATGCACGTACTGACTGAGTAAAATAAGTTGTCTATTGTTTTCACACAACTCTAGAGATACACTCTTGATTAGGGGAGAGCAAAGTTGTCATGTTCTATGGTTGTCAGAAACTAAATCCCTTCTTGTCTATCCAGGGAGGTTAAAATCCTCCTTGCCTATTCGAGAAAGTTTCTAGTGAACTCTGAGCTAGCTGGCAAACACAAAACTTTAAGTCTAATATCGTCGGTAGAAGACCTAGTTGACCTCTGCCGTAGGTCTATACTATTGAAGATATTATTCCAATGCGCAGAGCCTATTGGGATAATAGGAACTACACTACATGGCGCCCAACGTTTGGATAGGCGATAAAACTAACGCAAGACATTAGAGTAACTCCGTCGTGCTTTTTCACACAGACCCCTTTTTTCCCATAATACTCCAAAGACGTCTGGAGTGGGTGAAAGGTCATATCCGCCAAACCTCGCAGGAGGAGACTCCTATGTATGGTTCTTGGTTAATTCAACGTTGAAGGATACACTGTTCCAAAATATTGTGCATCTAATCTTTGTTTCCATAGAAACCTGATCTGCAAACAAATAAATAAAATAATCTTCTTGACAATAGTATGTCAGAAACTGAAGAAGAAAGGGAGACAGTTAGACTAGCAGCTGAACTCCTAGAAGCAGATAATACTCTGCAGCAAAATGACCCGGATATAATACTCATCCCGGTCAACATAAGAAAATCTATAACCTTAAAACTTATAGAAAATGAACTGACACCAAGAGGTGGTACAGTCATATTCGTAATTGAGGCACACGAATATCGGCAGACAGAGGTATTCTATTCATGGATAAACTTTCCAGCAGCAAACGCTGTAACAAAGGACTTCCACTATTACAAAATAGAGGAACCTCCTAATGAGTACACTCCTTTCGAGGAGGTGGAAATACCACTCAAATTCCAAGAGCACCTGCTCTTGTTTAATGGCGCCCTAAAACATAATAATCACATCACCAGGCTCGGTCCACTAGGTAGACCAGGAGCAACGTGGCCGGTCCTAGCCGGATACACACCACATCCAGACATTGAAGAAATGCCTGCACCAGAACTTTTAGCACAGCTAAAACAATTAATAAAAATACATAGACAATTAGTCCAATATGTAATGCGGACTTCAACAATCCAACCAGCAATTAAAATTCCACAGCTGACCAGTCATCAGGGGAACACAAATAAAATTACACCACAGAACATACAGTCCTGTCTAGGTAAGGTACCCGCAAAACGGGAACAAATTCCTTTCTGGCTAGCACAAAAAATAACTCAAATAGAGGCGGTGTTTCCAGATACCACCCCTGTTGAGAAACATAGGATTCTGACTATCTGTCTTCCAATGGGAATCGCACCACATGTGGAGGACTGTGACACTTGGGGAACAGTCTTTGCTTCCATTTACACAAAAACACATGGTGTACCATCCATGTCAGTAATACCAGATGTGCTAAAACAGATTCAAGATGAATACGGTCCAGAACCCGCTTTAACTCTCGGTATGAAATTACTAAACGATTTCAAGCAGGTCTCGGCAATATTATTAGCCAACATAAAGGGAGAAGCAGCAAATGTGGCGATTCGCCAGAGGTTAAAAGAGACAAATATAGCAGACCAACCATCTGAAATTGCCAGAATCATAGAAAAATCCTATGAAGAACTAGGAAGAGATAGTTTGGGTGGAATACCAGTGAAACCCCAACTAGTTGAAAAGTCCTGAAAAAGTATTTATAAAAAATAATTTAAACACTCAAAAAAAGAGCTGGGATGGAAATAAACAATCCAATCCTAAAGAAAAAAGATTCCAGTCCAGAGGAAGGTCTCCTCGGCGGAGAGAAAGATCTCCTGACCAAGGACGCAAGTCTCCCCAAAGGGAGCCCTCTGTGAAAAAATACAACCTTAGAAATAGGGATAATATAAAAAAACCTGATAGATATCAAGATATTGATACACGTCCCTCTCAATCTTTTCAGACTTCCTCGCAGAAATCGGAAAGAAGAGGACGATCAGAACACAGGGAAGAGCACGTCAAGTCCAAAGACAAAGAACCTGCTCATCTGAATAAAAAATTACAATTTCCAAATAAGAAGGTAGCCAGTATTAAAGTAATCAACAATGCCGAGAATACTGAGGACACAGCTGAAAAACGGAGAATGGGCTCAGACAATGCTAGACAGCGCAGCAGAAGTGAGCATAGCTCGCAAAGTCCTTATGAATCATCTGGAGACAGTGGACACGAATGAATACATTCAGGTGGAAACTGCAGATACCAGAGTTAGCAAACCTCATAAAATATATGAAATAACATTGCGTATAGAGGGGGATAAGACTAGAAAAATAAGGGGACTATTTTGGGATAATCTGTCCAAGGGCTATGACATCCTTCTAGCTGAACGAGACTGGCCTCCAGAGTTTGTCAGGGAGTGCCCACATGGCGAAGAAATAATTATGCCTGCCTTCTCAAACCATATTCCAATTCATAAAAAATATACACTTGCAAGAAAGTGGGCAGTAGCTCAAGCCCCTGCCTTATATAAAAATCATGTGGGATGGGATGAGGACTCTCCTCCTCACAAAATCCAGTTAAAATCACAACCTACTGCACAGAGGCAGTACCCGATTAAGCAAGAAGCTAAAAAACAGGTAAAAGAGATCCTAGATCAACTTGAATACCAGGGGGTGATTGAAACTTGCACCTCACAAATGAATAATCCTTTGTTTCCTGTCTCCAAGCCAGACAATTCATATCGTCTTGTTTTGGACTACAGACACCTTAACTCATGTTGCAAAACATTTGTAGTACAAAACTCGCATAGTGCTGCACTAATGAATAACATGCTGTAGAAGCTAGGTCGAGCTACTCCTCAGCCTTAGTATTAATTGTGATGTCGTTAATACGTTTATGTATTACTTCCAAATGGATTAGTTCATACTCCCCCACGTTTGTGAACTGGAGAGCCAGGATTCTGGCATTGCATAATTTGGAATCAGCTGTGTTAATGCGTGGGGGAAGAGGAGGCGGGAGAGGGGGCTGCAAATTTGGGCTCCATTTGTGGATTGGCAAAATAGCTGACTCGCTGGACCTGTCTTATTGTTATGTTTGGATTTGTTTTTTTTATTTTATTTAATTTTATTTTTCTCCCTGTTTTTCATGTGCATGTAAAATTAGTTTTATGGCTGCCATGATACGTTCAAATGTAATGAAATTTTGATGCTAAACGCAAACTGTACAATAAAAAATACTAAAAAAAAAAAAAAAAATAACATAGTGCGCAAAAAATACAAAACAACCTTAGACATTTCTAATGGATTCTTTTGTCAAAATATAGCACCAGAGAGCAGATATTTGACGGCGTTCTCAATAAATGGCACGCAAAAAAATTTCTGTCGTTTGCCCCAGGGGTTCAAAAACAGCCCAGGATTATTCTCAGCGAGAGTAACAGAATTACTACAAACATATGATGACGAGGCATTATCTTATGTCGACGACATCTATCTAACAGATGATGACTTGGATACACACTTGAAGAGAGTGAACACCATAATACTTAGGTTCGCAGCAGAGGGTTACAAATTCAACTTTAAAAAGTCAAGAATTGCCCATCTAACAGTCCTGTTTTTAGGATATGAACTATCAAGTGAAGGCAAAAGCCTGGCTGACAATTTCCTAGAGAAATGTGCTGTAATCCAAGCACCTAGAACACTGAAAAACTTACAATCAATTCTAGGCTTCCTAAATTTCGGAAGAACTTACATTATAAATTATGCTGAGAGAATTAAACCTCTCTATGATCTAATAAAACCAGATTTTAAAAGAATCAATTGGACTCAAAAACACACAGAAATTTTGAGATCTTTACAAACAGATATGTTAGTTAAAACAAAATTACAAACACGTGAGGCGTGGGGCGGCCCGAGTGTGCCGTGTCAGTGGTTGTGGGCCGCCGGGTGGCGGATCTGGTGGTTTGGAGGGCGTGCAGAGGTGTGCCCGAGGCCGACCAGGGCTGGATGGAGGGCCGATGTCGTCCGGGGCCCGCCATGCGGGAGGGGTAGGACCACGCCACGAGGCCGGGTCCAACAGGTACAGGCCAGAAAGGAACAGAAGCAAATCCAGACCGGTTTCAGCTTTATTAGGCCTCATCAGTGAGGTATTCCTTGGATCCTGTGGCACAGTGTACAAGGGACACACATCTCGGCATACTGAGTGTCAGCTACATTGTATGTCAGGCCATCTGAGTTTTTCATGTGATATCACGGTAGTGTTGTGCCGTTTATCCTATGTAACAAAGTACACGAAGGCTTTGATGACACCCCTTATTCTGAATCAAAGCCTCTGGGTATCAAATTATGATCCGTTTCTGGCACAATTTAGGGCTATCTTTAGCAAGCGAAAATCCATATAGACAGCACATGCAGAATTCCTTACACAAGGGAAAAAGGAGTTAATATTAGGGGTGGCTCCTCTGTTATAGTGTGGGACCGTCACCCCACTGAAATGCCCCAGAAAAGCCCCAGAGATTAAAAATAAAATAGTAATGAAGTTAATTCATTACCATTTTATTTTCTGTCAAGCCGCCCTGAACTGAGTGTCAGGACAGGGCGGGCCTGCTGCATGGCAGCAAGGAGGACTGGCGAGCTGCCTGTGCACTAATTTAAAGTGTGCATGTGTCTTTGGCCGGGCGTCTCGTGACGGCCATCCACTCATGCGCACTTTAAACCTCTCTGTCTGTCTGAGACAGCTGGGTTAGAGAAAGCAAAAGCCTCCAGTGCTCTTATGAGTGTTGATAGTTGCCACTACCTCCTTTCCTGGTGTTGCTCTAACAGCATGAGAGCTGCGCCAGGATTGGTTAATGGAGTTAGCCGGCACCCTGAACGTCATGAGGGAAGAAGAGGACCGGAGCAAGGAGAATGCAGCAAACACGGTAAGTAACATTTTATTACTTTTATTTTAATTTAATAATGTATTTATTTTATGTGCCCACCCTCCACCCATTTGCCCGCTCCTCCACTCAGCATAGTGCCAGCCGCCACTGGTGAAATTGTATATTAGTTATTTGAACTGTTGAATATAGAGGTTGCCTGGACTGATGAAGCTGCAGCTGTGGCTTGCTACCATGGTGTAAAAGAAGGGCTAAAAGGCACGAGCTGTCGTGGTGGACTGGCCTACTCTAACCCCTGCACATTATTATAGACTTCGCTCTCCCATCAATGCGCCACGAAGACATCCTGAATCTGTGAAAAGAGGCTATCTGCGAAGTACTTGTAGTGCACCACAAGTAGAATCCTCAGAAGCAGCTGCTAATGAGGAAGAGGCCATGCAGTGAGCAGGAGTGTATAAGCCTCTCACTCAGGAAGAGAAGTAGAGAAGGAGAAAGCGGGTCTCTGTTTCTATTGTGGAAAGCAGGACATTTTATGTGTCAGTGTCCTAATTTGGCAGGAAACAGACAGGGTCTTTCTTAGATGACTGACCTAGGGTGATCACACAAGTGGGTCCATTTATCTCTGACAATGAAGGCTCCTTTCAGAATCAAACTATTACTAACTCCTCAGAACTGGCCCTTTCCATTCTTTGTCTTGTTTGATTCTGGAGCTTCAGGTTGTTCATGGACCTTGTATTCAGACAACGATGAATCTTCTAACCAAGGTAAACACTGCCCAAAGAGATTCAAATTATTGATGAGATGTCCCTCAAGTCAGGGATAGTAGAGCGGGAATCCGTCCAATAGTTATGGCCACATCAATTTGACATGTGGAAACCATTTATGTTGATCTTATTAAGGCACCTGCCTGTCCTGATGTTTTGAGGAACCACTTGGTTACAGAGACTTAACCCTGTGCAGTATTGGCAGGCGCCCTCCAATTCTAACATGTTTTCTTCTCCGTATTGTAAAGCCACTGTTTTAATTGCCCCAATGTGGAAAAGACTTTGCTATTTATATGCTTTGTACTCAGAAACACAGCCAAGGCAGATCTCTTACCTAAAGCATATAGGGATTTCAGGAATGTCTTCCTTAAAAATGGGGCAGAGACTGTTTCCTTCATAGATAATACGACTTTGCCATTGATGTGGGTCCTTGGACAAACATTCCTTGACAAGGAATGAAAATGAAGTGCTACAACAGTATCTCCAGGAAAACTTTGAGAAAAGATTGATGTATCATCTGCTGGGGCACCCATTTTAATTTATACCAAAAGTGAATGCCAAGTGCAGCGACTGTATTGATTACTAGCAACTTAACGCGATCACCATTGGTAAATGTTACTCTTTGCCTCTCATGTCTGTGTTGCTGTGATGTATTCCTATAGGTACTGTATTGATTCCCCTATTCCTGACCCTGGTCTGGTTAATAATTAACTAGCAGCCATCTAACGGTGCAAAAACCGTTATCTGATTAAGCCACACCACGGCACAGAAGCGCGTTATCTGATTAGGTCATAACGCATGCCATCTAATTAGACAAGCGATATTCCGTCAGCCCCTGATAAGGCATACAGAGTTCTCAAAACAAATCAAACCTACAGCGACCTGGGAAATTCCCATAACCATTGTTTTGATTTCACCGAGAACTTCAGCAAAAGAATGTGCGAACGAGCCCGTTCATATGACATCCTTATTGATGTATATATGTCCATCCTTACGTCAATCTCGGCACCTTTCAGGTATAAATATTACCGACATTGCCTTAAGCAAACACATGCGGTGGTGACGAGATCGGAGCAGCGAGACGTGCTGAGGAGCCCAGCAGAGAGCGAAGCCCACAGGCGCTGCCCCGCCTTCCTGACGCGCTGAGAACGAGACGCTGCCTTTCTCCTGCAGAGAAATCCAGCTCCGGCGCTTCCAAGCAGCCCTCGCAGGCAGCTGGAATATCAAGACCTGGGATAAGAGATACCAGCCCTCCATCATTCTAGATCTCAGGTACAGAACTGAATAACCCCTTGCAGAGAATTCTCGAATCAGTCCCTTGGCAAAAAAACTTAACTTAAACTGCTACTTATCGACTCCCGCCCACGTATTAGGCTTAGGTCAGGTACATTGGGGTAGGCGTGGTTAGAAGCACCAGTTGAGTACGATTAGTCAAATGTATATATGTATGTATCTATTTTATCCATTTTAAAGTATCATATGGCTCAGAAACCATATCAATGCTTTTACAGTATTATTTTATAATTCTGTCTCTACTGTATGCACTTTACTTAACTACAAGTATTGCAATAATAGCGATTCATTTCTCTTGTATGAGAAAAGAGACTGATCAATAAATAACATCTTTTATTGAAGCACGCCCATCTCTTATTTCTCTACAAACTGGTGAAACTAAGAATGCACGTACTGACTGAGTAAAATAAGTTGTCTATTGTTTTCACACAACTCTAGAGATACACTCTTGATTAGGGGAGAGCAAAGTTGTCATGTTCTATGGTTGTCAGAAACTAAATCCCTTCTTGTCTATCCAGGGAGGTTAAAATCCTCCTTGCCTATTCGAGAAAGTTTCTAGTGAACTCTGAGCTAGCTGGCAAACACAAAACTTTAAGTCTAATATCGTCGGTAGAAGACCTAGTTGACCTCTGCCGTAGGTCTATACTATTGAAGATATTATTCCAATGCGCAGAGCCTATTGGGATAATAGGAACTACACTACATGGCGCCCAACGTTTGGATAGGCGATAAAACTAACGCAAGACATTAGAGTAACTCCGTCGTGCTTTTTCACACAGACCCCTTTTTTCCCATAATACTCCAAAGACGTCTGGAGTGGGTGAAAGGTCATATCCGCCAAACCTCGCAGGAGGAGACTCCTATGTATGGTTCTTGGTTAATTCAACGTTGAAGGATACACTGTTCCAAAATATTGTGCATCTAATCTTTGTTTCCATAGAAACCTGATCTGCAAACAAATAAATAAAATAATCTTCTTGACAATAGTATGTCAGAAACTGAAGAAGAAAGGGAGACAGTTAGACTAGCAGCTGAACTCCTAGAAGCAGATAATACTCTGCAGCAAAATGACCCGGATATAATACTCATCCCGGTCAACATAAGAAAATCTATAACCTTAAAACTTATAGAAAATGAACTGACACCAAGAGGTGGTACAGTCATATTCGTAATTGAGGCACACGAATATCGGCAGACAGAGGTATTCTATTCATGGATAAACTTTCCAGCAGCAAACGCTGTAACAAAGGACTTCCACTATTACAAAATAGAGGAACCTCCTAATGAGTACACTCCTTTCGAGGAGGTGGAAATACCACTCAAATTCCAAGAGCACCTGCTCTTGTTTAATGGCGCCCTAAAACATAATAATCACATCACCAGGCTCGGTCCACTAGGTAGACCAGGAGCAACGTGGCCGGTCCTAGCCGGATACACACCACATCCAGACATTGAAGAAATGCCTGCACCAGAACTTTTAGCACAGCTAAAACAATTAATAAAAATACATAGACAATTAGTCCAATATGTAATGCGGACTTCAACAATCCAACCAGCAATTAAAATTCCACAGCTGACCAGTCATCAGGGGAACACAAATAAAATTACACCACAGAACATACAGTCCTGTCTAGGTAAGGTACCCGCAAAACGGGAACAAATTCCTTTCTGGCTAGCACAAAAAATAACTCAAATAGAGGCGGTGTTTCCAGATACCACCCCTGTTGAGAAACATAGGATTCTGACTATCTGTCTTCCAATGGGAATCGCACCACATGTGGAGGACTGTGACACTTGGGGAACAGTCTTTGCTTCCATTTACACAAAAACACATGGTGTACCATCCATGTCAGTAATACCAGATGTGCTAAAACAGATTCAAGATGAATACGGTCCAGAACCCGCCTTAACTCTCGGTATGAAATTACTAAAAGATTTCAAGCAGGTCTCGGCAATATTATTAGCCAACATAAAGGGAGAAGCAGCAAATGTGGCGATTCGCCAGAGGTTAAAAGAGACAAATATAGCAGACCAACCATCTGAAATTGCCAGAATCATAGAAAAATCCTATGAAGAACTAGGAAGAGATAGTTTGGGTGGAATACCAGTGAAACCCCAACTAGTTGAAAAGTCCTGAAAAAGTATTTATAAAAAATAATTTAAACATTAAAAAAAAGAGCTGGGATGGAAATAAACAATCCAATCCTAAAGAAAAAAGATTCCAGTCCAGAGGAAGGTCTCCTCGGCGGAGAGAAAGATCTCCTGACCAAGGACGCAAGTCTCCCCAAAGGGAGCCCTCTGTGAAAAAATACAACCTTAGAAATAGGGATAATATAAAAAAAACTGATAGATATCAAGATATTGATACACGTCCCTCTCAATCTTTTCAGACTTCCTCGCAGAAATCGGAAAGAAGAGGACGATCAGAACACAGGGAAGAGCACGTCAAGTCCAAAGACAAAGAACCTGCTCATCTGAATAAAAAATTACAATTTCCAAATAAGAAGGTAGCCAGTATTAAAGTAATCAACAATGCCGAGAATACTGAGGACACAGCTGAAAAACGGAGAATGGGCTCAGACAATGCTAGACAGCGCAGCAGAAGTGAGCATAGCTCGCAAAGTCCTTATGAATCATCTGGAGACAGTGGACACGAATGAATACATTCAGGTGGAAACTGCAGATACCAGAGTTAGCAAACCTCATAAAATATATGAAATAACATTGCGTATAGAGGGGGATAAGACTAGAAAAATAAGGGGACTATTTTGGGATAATCTGTCCAAGGGCTATGACATCCTTCTAGCTGAACGAGACTGGCCTCCAGAGTTTGTCAGGGAGTGCCCACATGGCGAAGAAATAATTATGCCTGCCTTCTCAAACCATATTCCAATTCATAAAAAATATACACTTGCAAGAAAGTGGGCAGTAGCTCAAGCCCCTGCCTTATATAAAAATCATGTGGGATGGGATGAGGACTCTCCTCCTCACAAAATCCAGTTAAAATCACAACCTACTGTACAGAGGCAGTACCTGATTAAGCAAGAAGCTAAAAAACAGGTAAAAGAGATCCTAGATCAACTTGAATACCAGGGGGTGATTGAAACTTGCACCTTACAAATGAATAATCCTTTGTTTCCTGTCTCCAAGCCAGACAATTCATATCGTCTTGTTTTGGACTACAGACACCTTAACTCATGTTGCAAAACATTTGTAGTACAAAACTCGCATAGTGCTGCACTAATGAATAACATGCTGTAGAAGCTAGGTCGAGCTACTCCTCAGCCTTAGTATTAATTGTGATGCCGTTAATACGTTTATGTATTACTTCCAAATGGATTAGTTCATACTCCCCCACGTTTGTGAACTGGAGAGCCAGGATTCTGGCATTGCATAATTTGGAATCAGCTGTGTTAATGCGTGGGGGAAGAGGAGGCGGGAGAGGGGGCTGCAAATTTGGGCTCCATTTGTGGATTGGCAAAATAGCTGACTCGCTGGACCTGTCTTATTGTTATGTTTGGATTTGTTTTTTTTATTTTATTTAATTTTATTTTTCTCCCTGTTTTTCATGTGCATGTAAAATTAGTTTTATGGCTGCCATGATACGTTCAAATGTAATGAAATTTTGATGCTAAACGCAAACTGTACAATAAAAAATACTAAAAAAAAAAAAAAAAAGAATAACATAGTGCGCAAAAAATACAAAACAACCTTAGACATTTCTAATGGATTCTTTTGTCAAAATATAGCACCAGAGAGCAGATATTTGACGGCGTTCTCAATAAATGGCACGCAAAAATATTTCTGTCGTTTGCCCCAGGGGTTCAAAAACAGCCCAGGATTATTCTCAGCGAGAGTAACAGAATTACTACAAACATATGATGACGAGGCATTATCTTATGTCGACGACATCTATCTAACAGATGATGACTTGGATACACACTTGAAGAGAGTGAACACCATAATACTTGGGTTCGCAGCAGAGGGTTACAAATTCAACTTTAAAAAGTCAAGAATTGCCCATCTAACAGTCCTGTTTTTAGGATATGAACTATCAAGTGAAGGCAAAAGCCTGGCTGACAATTTCCTAGAGAAATGTGCTGTAATCCAAGCACCTAGAACACTGAAAAACTTACAATCAATTCTAGGCTTCCTAAATTTCGGAAGAACTTACATTATAAATTATGCTGAGAGAATTAAACCTCTCTATGATCTAATAAAACCAGATTTTAAAAGAATCAATTGGACTCAAAAACACACAGAAATTTTGAGATCTTTACAAACAGATATGTTAGTTAAAACAAAATTACAAACACGTGAGAACACACGCAACCTTGTGATTCGAGTCATTCCAGGAAGATGCGGATTCACATACCTGACCTCTAATGAGGGAGAGAAGGTACCAATAGCATACAAATCACATTTGTACACAGAAGCTGAAAAAAGGTTCAGCATTAAGGAAAAGATTGTTCATGCGGTTCAAACAGCTGTAGCAAAAGAAAAATACCAAGCAGACGGCAGACAGGTTACAGTCAGAACAGCAGAATCAGCGTTTGAGGCATTAACAACACCATGTAATTTACCGACAACTGCACTAAATCCAGAATGGATACAATGGGTAAATTCTGTTGCTACAGACAAAGTAAAATACTATTTTGACCCGGAAATGAAAGAATTAAAATATCTAGAATATGAGAAAGAATACCCTCTGCCAATCGACATTCTGCCTTTACGACAGTAGGCCTGTGTAATATATACAGACGGGCATGCTCAACCCTCAGTTTGGGGAGAGCTGGCTTACAACGCCACATGCGAAATTGTAAAAGAAGTGTGGCGCGGAGGTAAATTAAGACCTCTACTTACAAAAACACACTCAGTGGAAAATAATTCAGAACGACAAACTGAAATAATATCATTAAAAATGGCGCTAGATAATGCCGATCGCGAATTCCCGACACTTATTGTGTGCGATTCGTTTTACTGCGTCAAATCATACAATAACGATTTGCAGAAATGGATTCAAAACGGTTACAAAGATGACACAGGTGCCACAATAAAGCAGAAAGCACTTTGGGAACAATTAGTTCTTTTAAAGAAAGAACTACCAAAAACTCACGTGATACATTCACTGAGTCATCAGCGTGATGGCGTTCACGTTGCAGGGAATTCATTGGCTGAGACAGCCACAGTGGGAGCAACTAAACCGGCTTCCGTAGCTACAAAAAAGCGTACAGTAAAACACATTGACGGTGAAACTGTGCTGGCGGTGAAAACGTCATCAAAAGGCGACTGCTCAGCGCTACCGATCAATTATCCACTCAATTATACATACATAATCGATGCAAACTCAGTCCCTTTTGCTCAAATCCCTGGAGTGGGGGATAGAGTAATTCCAAACACGGACAGGAGCGGCTTGTTAATAGCAGACGCACATATGGGTGAGGGTCTCAGACACCTTAAGCAAAAAGATTCTCTGGAAGAATTACAATCAGTGTACTGGTGGCCAGGCATGAGCCTGCATCATCACATTTTTGTAAAAAACTGCCCAGACTGCAATAGAGATCGCAGTGGCGAGCGGGGAGGACTATTGCCATGGCATTTCACTCCAGATAAACAACAACAATAAGAAAGCACCCATCATGAAAAAAGCGTTATATTAACATAAAAAGACTAATTTTCACTTATAATGTAGACCCCAGCGCTCGGCTGACGTCTGGACTGTTATAAAAGGATTTGCAAGTCTATAATGGCATATACGCTAGGAGCATGCTACGTTTTGACTAATGTATTCCTTTTAGCCCTCAAGCTTATGGGGAAGCATGGCCAAATGAGCATTGCATAGCGGGACTCTTCTCACTTCCTTCCTGAGGGATACGGGATGGTGTAAAGAAAAAACCACGACATAAAGCAATCTATAACGGAAAAGGTATTAGGTTCGGGAGCTGGGTGGGTCAAACATTTAATAAGTGTCCAACGTAGTCTAAATAACCTGACAAGGAATTCTCTGAAAGGGTTCAGTCCGTACGAACTATTGTTCGGGACTAGAATGATGATCCTAGATCTTGATAGTCAGACTTCAGTGGTTAAAGACAAAAGCTTTGATATCAAAGATCGTTTGGCTATTTTACAGGACTTAAATGAAACAAGAAAAGACCTGAGCAACATAAAGCTGAAACAACAGCCAACAACCACTGAAGAGAAATCACCTGTCCCAGCAAGGCCTGTCTGGATTCCAAAAGTTGGAGATCTAGTCAGAGAAAAGATCGCGGTAAAGAAAGAATTTGGGCCTTCTTACAGAAAAGCAGTTCCTGTCTTGTCTATCAACGGGACAAGATCAGTAGTACTACCGCCCCTTGCTGGTAAAAAGGAGAACCGAGTTGTATCCATCGACCTGGTTAAACCACAATCATGTGGCCGATAACAAACAGTAGGCCAAGTGGACTCCCGAGAAGTAGCAGAACACCAATGTTTGCTACAAATACAGAGGCTCAAACTGGAAGACTGATCACATTTGGAAAATCTACAGTAAATCAACAAGGACTATGCAACAAAGCAATGGAACTTGAACCTCTTAAAACCCAAATTAAAACTTTTCATCAAGAAACAACAACCTATGATGATGTAACTGCAGACTTTGCTAATGAAACAAAGCAAAATCCAAAAGCAATTGGAACAATTGACAGAACAGCATCCGGCTACTTCATCAACTTCGATGATTCATCTGAAGACCTGAGTGAAGCAAAGAAACAGCCATCAACAAAAACTTTTAAAGACAAAGCTAAGGAACTTTTTCAACAGCTGAAAGAAACCTATCTGATCTCTCCATGGATTGAATTTTGGGTGGCCTTCGGTGCATTTATCCTCATTCTTTGGCTCATCTTAGTACTATGTTTGGGACATTTCATTGAGGGAAAATATGCTAAAATGGACACAGCAAGCCAGAAAATCAACTTGGTCCTTAAACCACACACATCTTCACACATCGAGAAAAGAGAACTTTCTTCAGTAAACTTCACAGCCAATCCTATACCAGGCGGTGTAGCATGGGACAAAACTGATTATGAAATCTATGGTCCGGTTGAAATCCTGAAGTATCCACACCAATTCAAGATCTCATTGAGTGACTTTGTAAAACCAAGCACATTTGCTGATGATTGGGACTTTGAAAGTATGATGTCTGATCTTGTGATGTCTGCTAAATTCACAGAACATGATTATTTGCAGGGTTCGTCTAATTATGATCAGATGTTCTGCTACAACCACTATGGTAACCATTATCTACATAAATCTGCACAACCTTGAAATGTTTTAAATTATAACCAATGGGAACATTGTGCTACTCCTCCAAAAGACAGCTCAAAAACATTTTATGATAAATATTCATACTTTTCAGGGTTTAACACAAGTAATGCAGAAACATTTTATTTTAAATTGTCAAATAAGACAGGTATGAAGACCATGCTTACAAACACAAAATTGATATATTCCGATTCATTTTCTGAGCAAATGAATACATTTGGGTTTGATTTCTGGAACAATAATATTGAAACAAAAACTGTTTGGGGTACAAGAGATTGGCAAGTACAAGGTATAGAATCATTGTTTAGAGCCTGCATGATCCCAGAACAAATTATATTTTTGAACGACACTATTCAACAAACTACCTGTCTTGGCTTAGCCAAAATCAAAGATTTGAACAAACCGTCTATTCCAAAGCCAACAGTGAACAGTAATAGCTCTATAGATGTTGAGATAGACGTAAACCATATATTAAACCAAAACAGAACGCATCCTGAATGGAAAAAATGGTTGATCTGGCCCACAGATACAAATAACTGTCAAGACAGATTCCTGAACAAAATACAGGGGTTCACATTGACTAGGCCAGACCCTAGATATTCCCAAAGACAACATCCAGGGATAGTAACCACCTACAGCGTGGGCAAGCTCTGCCTTCAATGGCTACAAACGTCCACACTGGCTGAAATTAAGCAACACCTAACTTTACTTACAGAAGGTGCTGACTTGCGTGATTTCATATTGGGACCACGCAAACAGCGTCAAAAACGTTTCATAGCGGCCTCTATATATGCAGCTTATAACGAAGTTTGGAAAGTAACTCAAATTGAGACAGCAGAAAAAATACGGGAAATTGACCGTATTAATTTGGAAAAATCACTTTCTGTGGTGGACAATGGGTTAATGACTCTGTCCTCCAGAATATATTCTCTGGACAGCATTGTGTCTTCAGCAATCGATATAATATTGCAAGACTTACTGATGTTACAACACGGTCAGTCCCAATTGCGTTCTATTGTACAGCTTGGCTGGACGTTACAAAATCTGCGTTCTGGCTATGTGCCTTGGCGTTTAATCAACACAACGTCATTATTTAATATCTTTAACCTCACTGATAAACAAATCAGTTTGGCACAGAAGGGTGCTGACTATACAATTCTGAGCATTGAAAAACTTGAGAGATTACCATTGACAATGTCAGAACAACCTGTTATTGAATGGATAATACGTGGAATAATAAATATTCCGATAACTACTTTCCAGTTTCAATTCTGCCAAAAATATATACAGGCAGGCCAGTATGAAAGGTTGGGTAAAGGATACATTAAGTCAATATGGAACTTGCCCTATACACACGAATGTATAAGTAATAAAGGCCAGAAAGTGTTTCTCAGTGGCGATAATTGTGCAAGATCACTAAGTGGTACACTTCTGTGTCAGGGTATTAGTTTGCACGGAGCCTGTGAAGGGACTTCAAATAACCTTTCATGTTACCAGCTAGGCACACCTGCAACATGAATAGAACCATTCTTTAGGAGACTCTCGAACGGGAGTTACATTCTAATAGTAGATCGCAGATGTTGTAGTTTGCTGCCCGGTAAACCTTATCTCATAACTGTGACTAGGAAGGTCATGTGCTGTGAACATGTATTGTTCCCCAGCGACTCTCCAGACAGGGAGGCAATGTTATGGCCCGATTTGAAAATTGCTTCTATTCGAATAGATACTTTAAGCAGAATGAAGACTGTGCTCCTACAGACGCCGACCAGGCTCACGTCATCAAAAGAAACGTATGATCTCCAAGTTGCCAGGACAACAGAAGAGATTCATTCATTATTATCAACTAATTCCCCCATACATTTCGCAGAAATACTGAACGAAATCTTAAATATTTCTGATACCACTGGTATCTCCAGTGTATTTAAAGCAGTGTTTTCGGGTGCTTTAACTCCATTCAAAGCCATCCTGGGTATTTTTCCAGACTTTGTCCATTCCATTTTTGGCGGACTTCCTCTCCTTTTAGGACTAGTAGCGGGTATTCTATTTTTGATCCTGTTATTTCGCTATGGCATACCATGTCACAGACAAAACACCTGCGACAAGGGAAGAAATCCTAGCCATTGGCTACCGGGACCGGGTAACTAAAATCCTTGGACTATCCAGGCTTAGAGACCTGAACATGACTTGGTTTCTTTCATTTAGACCAATGTGGCAAAGTTGTGTTATGCCTGTATTAAGGTGCTTGCTATGCGGCGAAGAATGCGTGTTGGACACCTGTCTGGCACTACAATCGGATGTGCCAATGGACGCAGATACCTTGTTGGGTCCGGTAACGGCTCATGCATTGTGCTGTCCCCAGCGGCTACTAATCCTGATGACGGCATTCGTGGAGTCTTCACCACTACGATTGAGGGGTAGTGAAGTACAAGATGAAAGCAGCATCAATCAGGTACGACCTTCAGTCAGCTATGCTGATCAAAACATCAATGGAGGCAATCATGCTCAGGCTCATGAATGCATGGTAACAACTTTTTCCGAATTAGTGGAACTTACGCAAGAAGCTGTTGACAGTTTTTTCAACAGTCTAAATGATATGATGTTTTCACCAGAGCAGCAGGAATAACTTTGAGCAAACTAGCACTCGGAGTTCCCCACATCCTGAATTTGGCCTTCAACTTTTTAAAGAAAAGCGATATGAAAAATTTTTCTCATCATTTTGTTCAGACTGCAAGAACTTTTTCCCCAATTCCAAAATATTTACGATTTTTGGGACACTTATCTTCTGCTTAAAGTAGACATTATTCTTAGAGAACTAAATTTCTATTTTAGGTAGTCACGAGACATTCGCTATCCTCTAGCACTATTATACATAACTTTATGATTGTGATGAAATGGTCTTGCATTCTTTTTTCTGTATTAAGAGCCATTTCATGTGTGGTTTTCGCATTTATTCATGCTGAATTTAAAATATGCATTATATGTTTAGCATTATTAGACTGCTTGTGCATATAGTACACGTGATAGTACATGTGATTGTGTTTCGTATATTTTATATTTCCAATTTTCAGAATACATATGAATGTATTTTGGGGTGGTACGGTATACACAAACGCTACTGGTATCACTATGCCTAGATTTGTAAATATGGACATAGTCTACGTGGAGTGGGTGTGATGTATTCCTATAGGTACTGTATCGATTCCCCTATTCCTGACCCTGGTCTGGTTAATAATTAACTAGCAGCCATCTAACGGTGCAAAAACCGTTATCTGATTAAGCCACACCACGGCACAGAAGCGCGTTATCTGATTAGGTCATAACGCATGCCATCTAATTAGACAAGCGATATTCCTCCAGCCCCTGATAAGGCATACGGACTTCTCAAAACAAATCAAACCTACAGCGACCTGGGAAATTCCCATAACCATTGTTTTGATTTCACCGAGAACTTCAGCAAAAGAATGTGCGAACGAGCCCGTTCATATGACATCCTTATTGACGTATATATGTCCATCCTTACGTCAATCTCGGCACCTTTCAGGTATAAATATTACCGACATTGCCTTAAGCAAACACATGCGGTGGTGACGAGATCGGAGCAGCGAGACGTGCTGAGGAGCCCAGCAGAGAGCGAAGCCCACAGGCGCTGCCCCGCCTTCCTAACGCGCTGAGAACGAGACGCTGCCTTTCTCCTGCAGAGAAATCCAGCTCCGGCGCTTCCAAGCAGCCCTCGCAGGCAGCTGGAATATCAAGACCTGGGATAAGAGATACCAGCCCTCCATCATTCTAGATCTCAGGTACAGAACTGAATAACCCCTTGCAGAGAATTCTCGAATCAGTCCCTTGGCAAAACAAACTTAACTTAAACTGCTACTTATCTACTCCCGCCCACGTATTAGGCTTAGGTCAGGTACATTGGGGTAGGCGTGGTTAGAAGCACCAGTTGAGTACGATTAGTCAAATGTATATATGTATGTATCTATTTTATCCATTTTAAAGTATCATATGGCTCAGAAACCATATCAATGCTTTTACAGTATTATTTTATAATTCTGTCTCTACTGTATGCACTTTACTTAACTACAAGTATTGCAATAATAGCGATTCATTTATCTTGTATGAGAAAAGAGACTGATCAATAAATAACATCTTTTATTGAAGCACGCCCATCTCTTATTTCTCTACAAACTGGTGAAACTAAGAATGCACGTACTGACTGAGTAAAATAAGTTGTCTATTGTTTTCACACGACTCTAGAGATACACTCTTGATTAGGGGAGAGCAAAGTTGTCATGTTCTATGGTTGTCAGAAACTAAATCCCTTCTTGTCTATCCAGGGAGGTTAAAATCCTCCTTGCCTATTCGAGAAAGTTTCTAGTGAACTCTGAGCTAGCTGGCAAACACAAAACTTTAAGTCTAATATCGTCGGTAGAAGACCTAGTTAACCTCTGCCCTAGGTCTATACTATTGAAGATATTATTCCAATGCGCAGAGCCTATTGGGATAATAGGAACTACACTACATTGCTAGATCAGATAAAAACAACAAAAGTTCTCTCTCTGTTCAACGTCATTGGTGCTTACAACTTGGCAAGGCTACGTTAGGGAAAAGGATGGATGGCCGTTTTTAACACATGATATAGACTATATAAATATCTTGCCATGCCTTTAAGCATTTTGTGAATGACAAATTCAGAAATTTGACACATTAAGGTTGGTACATTTAGTTTATACAGTAGTATTTTCTGAAAACCTCCAACAACTAAGAGGTTAAAGATGAGAGGCTCTGTAAAAGACTATGAAAGCACTCTTTTTATGCCAAGATTGAAAAGTATTAATTTAAGGTTTCATAAATCACCTTTTTTCTGGTTTGGGAATTTAGAAGAAGGGATCAGCAAAGTTCTCACTAAAGTGAAGGCTGTTCATTGACGGCCCCAACCTACAATAGTAAAAGAGATACAATGGTTTCGTTTTTGGATTTGGATTCACCAAGTTGTATTGGCACTTCATTTGAAAAACAAAAGAGGGACCCTGAATCTAAAGATTAATGACAAGAGGGAAACAACCCGCCAGGGTGAGAATACTAGAGAGAAACATGGAAATGGGTGTTCCCTAAATACCAGAAGAACAAAGTTCTAATCGCACATTCAGTTAGCCCACACAACCACAAGGAAAATGTATTTATTCAAAGACATTTTTTTATTTTAATTTTTTATATATACATTGTTTTCATAGAAAAATAATTTCATTTAGACAGTGAAATAATATCTGAAAAACTTTTCATGATCATATACAGAAATGCAGTATAAAAACTAGGACACGCAAAGATAATTCAAAAAAGGGCACAAAATCCATTCACTCATACGCTCAAACACACCTTTTGTACAATCAAATTCATACACAAGCATTCACATACATATCATCACACACAAAAGCGCCGACGCGCGTTTCGGACAAGTGCCAATACAGGCTTCCTTCATCAGGGCGCACTTGGAATGGAAAACAAGCAGACGCAATAAATGACGTCTGACACAAGGTCCTGAGGAGCGGTCCTAGTAGCAACAAAGGCTGAGGGTGGGTATTCTGTGGGCAGAAAAAGCAATATAAGAAAAACTGCAAAATGTTATTCATTAAAAAGAAAAGAAGGCCTTGATATGAGTCAGCAAAGAACAAGAATTCAGGTAACCAAGTCCACACATATCACAAGGGTACAGTATCCTTATATCCCAGAATACGCGTCATGAAAACAGCCAAAGAAAATTGTGCACGGAATGTAGCCAAGACTGGCAAAGTGTGTCAGGAAACCAGAAAGTGCATAGAAAAACCACCACCTAAAAGGTACAACTACAAACAAAGAATGTTTAAAACAACAGGTCGGAGGGTGGCAGCCTACCTAGGGGCCCTCAAAAACGGGACCACTGAGATGTTTCAGAGGAATAGCAGGTAATTGGCAACAACTAGAATAAAAGGAATCCAGTAGGTGCATGCGCTCGCTAGACGATCGAAATTCGGAGCATCACAATTTCAGGGGCCTGTAGAGAGTCCAGGCGAGGTTCAGGGAGGGAGCTGAGGTACCACTGCGGGTCAGGGGGGCAAAATAGACCAGCCAAATGTCTGAGAAAGACATGTGAGGAGAAATAAATAACATACCACTACAGGCAAAATGCTAGGCCTATACATCTAGAAACTAGGTAAATAACAAAAGAAAAAGGAAAATTAAATGAACAGGGCAAGCATGGAGTTAGGCTAAGGGTCTAAGAATAGGCAATGCGCGCAATGTGTAATAGACTATAACTAGATGAAAATGGCTCAAAAGATAATAGACAGGCCAAGCACAATACAAAGCCTATACAAAGCCTATATCGATACAAAATTAGGCTTAGTAAGAAAAGGGGCGAGCATAAAAGGTAAAAGATTACGAAATGAGATTTACAAGATAGCAGTGCATGCAGCTAGAATGGGGCAGCAGTGCATATAGGTGTAAACAACAACTGCAGAAAGACGAAAAAAGTCTACCTTTTAAAGGGTTCCAATAAGAGCCTGATAGAAACTCTCCATATAGGTGAAAATACTAGTAGATGGGCCAGGAATCAGTATTCAGTGGACCTGTAAAATTATACAGAAAAATCACTGGCTAGAAGAGAGTGACCATGCGGAGTGGTGCGAAGTGAAGCACAGAAGGCCCAAGAGTACCTCAGAAATATGGTCGGCTCATGTCCTCTATAAACGGGAAAGCAGCATCGATGAGCACGAACTTTAGGCAAAGTTAAGACAAAAAGGCAGAAAGCCTGCAAAGAAACAATAACGAGTTAGGGAGCCGGGCAAAATTTTTTTAAAGGAAAAAGAAAAGGTAAAACGAAAAGGGTGCCCTACTCACCTGAGACGACCCGAAGGTCCGAACTAGATGGAGACCACGATGGAGGCAGCGGCAAAACTCCTTCTCCCTGCGGCGGTAGGATTCACCGATAAAGAGAGTCGGCGGAACGAAGATATTTATAGAACGGGCGGGTGCCGTGATTGCAAGCACCTGGGCGTGATAAAAATAGAAGACGGGCACAGCCGCAGAACAAATTGGGTAGAAATAAAAACTGGACTCGCGGACATAGACCGCCAACAATAATGAAAATTGAAGACAGACTAGTTCACCCAATAAAAAAATAACACAGAGAACGAGATGGGGTGAAATACAATAAATTACACGGGGAAAGAGGTTCAAAAGCAAAAAGATATATAAACCTCATAAATGTTGAACGACAAAATTGCCATAGAATAAAAACGATATACCAGAAGGGGATAAAAAATAATGAAAAAGGGGAGGGAGGGGAGGGGAAAAGGATCACAAAAAATAACTAAAACAATAAATTGCATGCTAGGAAGCATCGAAAAGAGACAGTGGCCAAAAATGGATAACAGGAGGGGGCCTCCAACCCGAACACTCTGGAACCAGAATCTAACAGGCACAAGCTGTACAGTGCCGAGAATAACAGAAAGAAGGAAGGAAAAGGTCCAAGAGGGATAAACGCAAAAAGGTGCGTCTCCAGAGGATTCAGTGGATGGCATTTTCCCAAGGAATGGAATCGTTCAATCCTGAGACAGCCGTCTCAAGATAAAAGATCCAAAAGACTTCTCTTTTGGCTCTAAGGGCATCAGTGTTTGTTTTCCATTCCAAGTGCGCCCTGATGAAGGAAGCCTGTATTGGCACTTGTCCGAAACGCGCGTCGGCGCTTTTGTGTGTGATGATATGTATGTGAATGCTTGTGTATGAATTTGATTGTACAAAAGGTGTGTTTGAGTGTATGAGTGAATGGATTTTGTGCCCTTTTTTGAATTATCTTTGTGTGTCCTAGTTTTTATACTGCATTTCTGTATATGATCATGAAAAGTTTTTCAGATATTATTTCACTGTCTAAATGAAATTATTTTTCTATGAAAACAATGTATATATAAAAAATTAAAATAAAATAATTTCTTTGAATAAATAAATTTTCCTTGTGGTTGTGTGGGCTAACTGAATGTGCGATTAGAACTTTGTTCTTCTGGTATTTAGGGAACACCCATTTCCATGTTTCTCTCTAGTATTGGCACTTCATACCTGACGTTTTCTCCATCACCAATCCCATCAGCTTATCAAAAAGGAGTACCTTTCAGCTGGGCCAGAGAGGAGGAGCACAACATGTAGACTATGAAAAAAAAGCTTTTGCTTAAGCAACTAGTTTGAGACATCCTGGTGATATTTTACCTTTCATAGTAGAAACTAATGTCTTCTCTTGTGTCATTAGAGCTGAACTCTAACAATTCGATCCCCTCGGTGGAGCCCTGCACACTGTACCTTTTTTGTTCTTGAACCATCACGCATTAAGAATGTCAATGTACAATCTATGACCAAGAGATACTGGCAATCAAGGAAGCATTCACTACGTTCTGCCAATATCCGGAAGGGGCACAACATCATGTCACAATATGGGCAGTTCACAAAACACTTTAGTAACTTACTCCTATGAAATGCACTAATGGCGTAAATGCTTATTGGACATTATTCTTTTTCTAGTTTCTGTACTTGATCGTCTTAACGACCGTGAATCCGTCAAGGGAAAGCTCATACCATATCCAGACCAGGAGTCAACACCTCCACCTTGCATTCTCTCCATCATCTTGGCAAAAGACCCCCTCACCAGGTTCTTGGAGGAACTTGCAAATGCTGAGAAAGCTATATATGGGAGTCAGGAACTGTCTAAAGATTCCTATAGGTCTGAACAAAAAGGCAAATTGTTATTTCGAAATAAGACTTTCTATCTTCCTATGTACATTTGCAGAAACAGGCTCTGCAGGGGTCTCATAATTATTCATCATCAGATGCCCCAAAACAAAGAAAAAACAAAGAACTGGTAGAGCAAGATTTCTGTTGGCATAGTCTGTTCATGCTTATGTTGATCAATGTGCACAGGCAAAGGCACAACATATGAAACTGGCTGGTTTATTAGATTCCCTTCGAAATCTTGATCTGCCACAATCAATGATAGGTATGGACTTTGCTGCAGAACTTTGTCTCTCAGAAAAACACAACTTAACTACTAGTATTGCACTATTTCACTAAATTGAGAGCAGTTCAGCTCTTTAAAATGATTTCCACAGCTGTGACATTAGTGGACTTATTTTTATAACAGTTATTTAAATTACATGGTGTTACACCTGTCAGCCTTAGGGTTGTCTTCACCCAACATTTTGCCTTCATCTTCCCATTTTTGCTGATTTTGTTTTTGTTGGCCATAGCACTTTACTACTGCTCATCAGTGCTAAAATGCTTGTACTCTCTCCTTTAAACATGGTGGCAACACTGACTTACACACAATTGGCACATTTAATTGACTTCTAAGTCCCTAGTAAAGTGGTACAATATGTACCCAGGGTGAGAAAATTGAATGCTACTAGTGGGCCTGCAGCACTCCTTGTGTCACACTGTAGTAGCCTTTTAAACGTCTCTCAGGCCTGCAACTGCAGCCTGTGTGTGTAGTATGAAACTGCCATTTCAACCTGGCAAAAATAAACCATTTGCTAGGCCAAACCCTTCCTTTTTAATACATATAAGTCATCCCTAGAGTAGGCACAGGACAGCCCAGAGGGCAGAGTGAAGTGTATTTAAAATGTTTGACATTTACTTTTAGGTTTTACATGTCCCGGTAGTGAAAAGCTCTTACATTTGGTTTTCACTACTTCAAGGCCTACCTCTCCCATAGGATAACATTGAGTTACACTATTATGTTTAATAAATGATCGTTTTCAATTGGGACCAGGTAGGAATCTCAAGTTTGGTGTCTAAATAATTGTAATTTAAAACCCTTTGTGATCGAAAAATTGGATTTTAAGTCACAATTCTGAAAATTACCACTTTTAGAAAGTTGGCATTTTTTTGTCCCAACCATTTGCTGCCTGAAGTCGTATCCTGGATTACATGACTAGGTGTAGCAGGCAGTTGACCTTTGTGTATTCCTCCCAGACAGTCAGTGAGACGAAGCAGTAATAGGTATTGTCAGGATGGGCCATCTCTGTCAGGATGAGAGGGAGGAGCTGTCACCTATTTATTTATTTAGATGTTTTTTTTATAGCGCAAGCTTAAGCCTTTCAGAGCGCTTTGCAAATTTACAGAGAGCAGCACAGTGATAACAATAAAATCAAATATATAGGTAGCACCCAGAGAAGGGAGGGCATGCTTTACAAGGTTCAGTGTGTAAGGTGAAAATAAATAAAAGCAAAAAATAATGTTACAATAAAACCGTAGGAATAGGCAATGTCAAGAAACAGGAGTGTAAAGTCAGGACTGAATAAGTTGAAAAAAAGAGGCCACCGATGAAAGTAGTCATGAGTGTGACTGAGGGAAGAACAGTATCCTAGAATCAAGGGAAGAAATGTGTTCATTGGGAGTACTTTGACTTCTTTCTTGAAGGAAATAGTTGAGGGTTTGATTCTGACTTCAGGGGTTAAGGTGTTCCAAATTCTCAAGGCCATCCCAGAGAAAGATTGTTTTCTTCTTGAAGAATCTCTGTGGTTTCAAAAGAAAGGTGTTGGAGCTTCTGGATGACCCGGTGCCGCCAAAAAGTATAAGCTTTTGAGCAAGATACCTGCGGATTTTGAAGTGGAGGGCTTTACGTGTCATGCAGGAAATTTTTAGCTGAATTCTTGCTTCGTATGGGAGCCAGTTGAGGGATTTCAGATAGGGGTGATGTGTTTTATTTCTGTTTGAGCCAGTGATGAGCCTTGCAGCAGCATCGAGCTAGGTCTCAAACGAAGCCAGTTTGGATCTGGGCAATCTAGAGAGGGTAGTCCAAACTGGGAATCACCAGGACTTGCACTGCATGCTTGAAATCATTAGGGGGGAGGGTTTTAGATTTCTTAGAATGTTCATTTGGTGATTCGCCCCTTTGGTGGCAGCACTGTTGTGCTTCTGCATGTTGAGGTTCTTGTCGAGAATGAATCCCAGTGATCTCGCCTAGTCAAGGACCTGAGGAATGCAGCTGAGGGCTGTGAGATGTTTCAACCCTTCGACAATGACAGGTGACTGGTTGGGTGGAGCGACTAGGAAGATTTCAGCTTTCAGAGTGTTAGTGTTAGGTGATTGGTGCTAGCCAATTTGGAGTTATTTGTAGAGTTGTGTTGAGGGCACTGATGTCTTCTGGGTAGGAGACTGTTAAGTATAGTTGGGTAACGTCAGCATACATGTGGTAGTGGATGTTGGTTGAGCTCAGAATTTTCGTTAGCGGCCCCATGAACAGGTTGAAGAGTGTGGATGACAGTTAGGAGCCCTGAGGGAAACCTAATGTGACCAGAGTGGTCTGTGATAGTGAGTGATTAAACCAGTTAAGAACTAATCCCGTTAGCCCCATGCAGTGTTCCAAGAGGTCTAGTAGGTTGTCATGCTTGACCGTATTGAATGCCGATGATAGGTCCAGGTGGATTAAGAGACATGATTGGTTCTGATCCAGCATTTTTAGTTCATCGTCCACTATGCGTGTCATAGCTGATTCAGTGCTTTGCCCTGGCCGAAAGCTAGATTGAAATTGGTCTAATAGCCAGAATTGTTTGATGTGGTTACAGAGTTGGATGTGAACACATTTTTCAAGGAGCTTTGCTAGAATAGGAATATTAGAAAGAGGTTGGAAGTTGTTTTAATCAGCTTGATCTGCTTTAGGTTTTTTTAGGATTGGGGAATCCTGACCGGATTTTAGGCATTCTGGCATAGTGCCTTGAAGGAGGGAGGCATTAGCAATCTTGGTCCATAGTGTGAGTATCGAGGGTATGATCTCCTTGAAGAAATTGGGAGGTAGAGGGACATTGAAGTGGTTTGAGGGTTTCAGCAATGTAAGAATCTTGTGGATGTCACTTTCCTCAAAGGTCTTGATAGACTTACAAGATGCCTTGTTTTTGGGGAGGTACCCAGTGGGACACGGGGTAACAGTAGTCCAGGAGGCAGAGAGGATTGGTTGAGGTGGGAGAAGTGCTTGTTCCAAGGAAGTCTGCAGGTCCTTTCTCATGCTTTAAGTCTTCTGAATAAAGAAGGAGGTGAATTCCTGACAGTTTGGTAATGGACTAAATCCAGCGATCGACGGTTTGGGTGAACCATTCAATTGTCCTTTTATGAGCTTAAAAAGTTTTTGGGGGAGGTTACTGGCTTGATCCAGCTGATTACTGAAACAATTTGCTTTCGAATTCCTGATGCTTTTCTAGTATCTGTGTCTTTTTTTTTCTTTTTTTTTTTAAAGTTTCAAAAACATTTATTTAAGCATTGTACTGTACATCAGTGCAATATACAATAGGTGAATCAGAAGTTGCATGGTATACAAATATATGCCACCTTCCCGTAACAATGCTGTCTTAACAGTAACTTCCCCTCCCCCTAGTATCCACAATGCCATCAAAAATCCCTTCAGCACATTCAAGTTCGTAACCAGTAGAGTATAGCAACGTGCGATGCAGGTAATCACTATGCTGCAATATAAGTGGAGTCAGGTAATACAATAACACAAGAGCTGAACCCTGAAGACGACAGCCTCCCCCGCAGTCCCAACACTCCCTTCTGTATATACTTGAAACTCAACCTGACCGCCTCAAATGGTTCCCGCACACCTTGACATTAAAATACATTGAACCTTTACACAGCCATTCTGTCTGGAGAGGTCGGATGACCTCCCCCAAGTTCAATGTTATCCTCCGCCTCCGTTGCGGGCCCCAGATATCCCTCGAGCGTGACTTTATGGGTAACATTTCTGCCTATAAACTTAGATTGTTTTGCCATGTGGTCATAGTGTGGACCCAGCATTTAAATTTGGGAGCACGTCCTCTCCCCCAGCGACAATCCACATGACAATTCACCAGAAGCAGTCCCAGAGCTAGGAATTTTTTGTGTGGTGTGGTGTGTTGATGTCCTGGGATAGACCCAGGAGGGCTACTAGTGGGCGTGGTTCCAGTTGGATCCCTAGAATAGTTGAGAGCCCCCCAAACGTTTGTGTCCAAAAGGTTGCCACATGGGGGCAACTCCATGCCAGATGCAAGAAGTCCGCTCCCTCCCCACCACATCTGATGCACCTGTCGTCCTCCCTAAGGAGAAATCTATGCAGTCTGGTCGGGGTATGATACAATCTATGCAAAAACTTAAAATGTATGAGACGTAGTCTGTGATGGCTTCTGTGTGTGTGCAGCTGCGCTTCCATTGATCATCAGGCAATGGGACTTCCAAATCTTTGTCCCATTCTCGCCTAGCTCTAATCGCGTGGGATGGCCTTGTTGCCTGCGTGTGTGGCCTCCCACACTATCGTAACACTAGAGAGAGAGTCCATGTTTTGTTAAAAAAAGTCTTGAATATCCTTTTCTAATTCTGCCTTGAAAACTGCGTCCTGTAAGTGTAAGGGATTAAGGTGCCAACTCCTATAGGGGAGAGTTGTAGTGGGGTCTGTAGTTCCGCCAAGACAGGCGAGTGGTCCGAGTACGTACGGGCTAAGTGTGTCACGTGCCCCAACCAGTGTGCCATTCCTGCAGAAAGGAATATGTAATCTAGTCTAGCCCAGGATGCGTGAACCATTGAATAATGAGTGCCCTCTCATCCAGTGGGATGCACGTGCCTCCAAGAATCTAATAAACCATTGTCAGCTATGAGTTCCTGTAGTATCCTACTTGAGGTAGTGTAGTGTGCTGGGGAGGCATTGGACCTGTTCAGTCAGGGCTGCATCGTTCTGTTAAAATCTCCCTCATACCACATAAGTAGTACCTATCTACTGGATCTTGTTCCATAATTGGAGGAGTGTGTGAGGCTCATCAGTGTTTGGCCCGTAGTAGTTGGCAACAGTCACGTCGTATGAGTGTAGCCTCCCCCAAAGAAGACAGTAGCGCCCGCCCGTATCCTTGCCCATCCCTCCCGGCACAAATGCCACCCCCTTTCTAACCAAGATCGTCACCCCTCTGGCGTAAGTGGTATAGGATGCGAAGGAGCCATGTGAAGCATACTTTGAAGCAAACAGTGACGTTGTCTTGGGGCACAAATGCGTTTCCTCTAGCATGGCAATAGCGATGTGATGATAATCTAAGTATCCCAACACCTGCCTCCTCTTCCTTGGGTCGTTCAATCCCCGCACATTCCATGACAATATTTTAATAATATGTGTGTCACGAGTACTGTCCTCCATTGCAACAGTGTAAATGACCTATACTCAACCGGGCTGCCGTTGCTATTAGTGAATGACTAATTGCCATATGACATCCAAGGAATTCTTCTCCCCCCCTCTCTCACTAGCTCCCTCAACTTGCCAGGTACACAATCTCCACCCCCCCTTTGAACGAGCATAACACAATTCTTACTTCCCCACTTTAACATGTCTGAATGGGGGTAAGCCCTCATAGGGAGAACACCAGGGCTACACGACCCGCCCTCTGCCTTCCATACTTTCACCCGCCTCCTGTGCCGTCACACAACAGGCAAGCATGGCGGGACGGGGCAGATTGCAGGGCAGATTATAGAAAACTTGTAGTATACAGTTTCATACATCACCATCTCGGGTCAGAACTTCAAAAGTAGGCCAAGAGACCTACAGTATTTACAGAGTTAGTAGAATCATCAGTCTGGGTCCGATAAGGGAGAATGAGACCTGGAGCGATCCTGTGCCACAGACCCTAGCGATGCAGCCTTGCGGTATCGCCTGAGATAGTCCTCTACCTGCTGCGGGTTCTGGAAATAGTGTTGCTTCCCAAGATGAGTAATTTTCAATTTCGCTGGATATAGCATAGCGTAGGGGATCTCCTGCATTTGAAGCTTCTTCTTAACCGCGGAAAACTTGCGCCTGGCTTCCTGCACTGATTGAGTAAAGTCCGGAATGAACACCAATATTGTGTTCTCATAGTGTACCTGCTTCCGTTCGCGGGCCATGCACAGGGCCGTATCCCTATCACGATAGTACAGAAAGCGGGCTATCACAAGCCGTGGTGCTGCCCCTGGAAGGGGGCGAGCAGTTAGGGATCTGTGCACCAGTTCCACAACGAGGTGAGCTGAGAAGGATTCTCTACCGAACAAATCCGCTACCAATTTCTTAATAAAGTCCTCCATACGGCCCACGCTGGTGGATTCCGCCAGGCCTAGGAGACGTGCCTTGTTCCTTCTGGAGCGCGCCTCCAAATCCTCAATTTTCTCGGCTATAATACTGAGCAGCTTATCCATAAGCGTGATTTGACCTTTACTGGTGGTGGTACCATCTTCCAGGTCCGACACTCTGGTTTCGACTTCCTTGATGCGGTGTTCATGCTGATCTAATTTGTTAACCACTGCTTCTATTTGTGAGTTCATTGTGTCCATCTTGGCGTCTATAGACGTGAGGCTTTGTTTCATGCCGAGCAGGAGCGCCTTCCATTCCTCCTTCGACTCCCCCGCGGCACCCGAGTCTGCATGCTCTACTGATTGCGATCTGGGCGCTTTGCGTGTTTCAAGCGGGATCTTCGATTGTTAATTTTCTGTGCGCCCCATTTTGTCAGTCTACTGGTTATTGTGCAGTGAAGAGTAGGCCCTTCAGAGGAGGGAGCGCAGGGTGCAACAGTGTTCGACGGGCTCTATGCCGTGATCAAACATAAGCTAAATCTTAGTATGCAGTGCAGGACGGTCTATGCAAGTGGAGGTATTCACTTGCAGGAGGTCCTCCTTCGGGCCCGGAGCGTGTGCTAAGTTATAATCCACAGGAGCATACTCAGCTTTTTGGCGACTACCGGCTGTGACTATGCTGGAGCGGGGGCTTTCCAGAGTGTAGGTTTCATAGTTTGAGCAATGTTGATTGTCACCACTTGCATGATGAGGAATGGAATGCAATGGTTATTGGTTCAATCACAGAGGAGGATGGATTCCAATTGAATTGAATTGAGCTTCACAATGATAAGATCTAGGGTTGATCCTTTGTTATGTGTGCACCTGTTGCAAAATGGGGTCAGGTTAAGGTCAGCAAGGAATGTTATGAAGCTGTTAACTGCAGGATTATTTAGATCATTCCAGTGGAGGTTGAAGTCTCCAAGGAAGATTTGAAACCTGATTGTCTCCTGGAGGGTGGTAGGTCATGTGTATCTTGCATAGAGGTTTGTTGTTGCATGAGATATCGAGGCATAGGTATTCGCAAGTGGATAGAGCGGGGTTAGTGCTTGTTTTACTGACAGTTGAGGCTGTGAATGCAAGTGATACCACCACATGGTCTACTGGGTATATCCAATCTGGCAATGCCATTTTTGGGAGGGACTAGTTTGTCAAGGATAGGAGCAGATAGAATAGGAGCAGAGGAGTCATTTAGCAGAGTTTCGGTCAGAATAAGATGGTCAAGATCAGGTGTGAGAATCAGGTCACCCGCATGTTTAGAAGCTGATCTGCAGTTAATTAGCATGCATTTCAAATGGGTTGTGAGCAGCCGCAGTCCGTGCAGGTAACAGCGGTGGGGCGGTGGGACCGGGAAAGGGGAATTTCTAGGGATGATGCCAAGGGAAAATTAAATAAAGACTTAATTTTCCCACTGCATCCCTCGAAATCCCCCCTTCCCTGGCCCCACCACGCCACCGCTGTTACCTGCATGGACCGTGACTGGGTTTGAGGTATGTTGAGTTAGTCTGTGTGGGGAAAACTTGCCTGGGGTTGTGCTTGTTGAACGCTCTAAAATTGATCCTAGGAAATCTATGAGTGTTCGCCAGGATGGCATATATTTTTCCCTGCTTATCATTTTTGTCAGTGTGAAGAGGGTTATATGATAAGAGGAGGGTTTGGATATCATTGTCGGATAGATGGGCTTTCTGTCTAATCAATTGTTTGGATCCATTGGTTTAGGGTCTAGTTCTATCACATCTGCACTACAAAGCCTCTGTCACAGCAGACTCACAAAGGGTTTGCACTAGTCTTTTGTGCCCCCAGACAAGCTGGGGCAATGGCAGGGAAGAAGGAAATTCCAGATACCAGTGGGAGGGAAACCCTCTACAAGCGCCTCCTACATCAAAGCTGGCACCATGTATAAGTAGTGTGCAATCAGACCAAACTCTTCAGATCACTTCTGGACCTGTTCAGATGCAGACGGACTGCTCTGCTGCTCGACTACAAGAAGGACTGTTCTGCTACCCTGTGGCTCTGCTGCCCTGCTACCTGAGTGAGAAAGACTGGACTTGCTTGTTAAACTCAGGACTACCAAAGTGACTCAGAGGGCTAGTTGGCTGGCCTCGTAATCAGAGCCTGATCAGGGACAGAAAAGGCTTCATCCTCCTGAACCCTGACTTTCACTGCTGTAACCCCCCCTGCCACCAAGTGGTGGCCCTCCAGTCCTGGACCCTTGGAAGTGGTATTAAAGGTGCTCTGCCAGCCCAGCTGTGGACTTCACCAGAACTGACACAGGGCAATACAAATCCGGCGCAGCCTTGTAGCTTCTCATAGTAACCGATGCAACAGGATGCAGCTTCGATGCAAGCCCACCTTGCAACCGTCAGCTCATCGGAACTGCCACTGCTGAATGCATCCTTGACGTGGACCTCTCATCAAGCCGCTGCACGGGGCAACGCTCCGCACCCTGGAATTAAGGTACAAACACCGGCTGGCCTAACCTCTCCATCGCAGTCAGCCTGAACTTGTGACTTTGCCCTCCTCTGGCATGACCAGATAACCACAGTTGGTGTTTAGCACTTTTAAGAATTAATTTAACCGAAATCTTTAAAATTGCATATCTCCGGTTCTACCAATTGGAGTTTTATTTTTTGGGTTGCAAATACTTTATTTAAATTGTACTCAATTATTCTAGATTGATGTGGGATTTTTCTTTATTACTGTTTGGTCCAGATGCACAGAAGTGTCATGCAATGCAGCACAGCACTCAAAGATGCTGTGCTGCATTGGTTGATATGGAGAGAGCAGAAGAGCGCTATAAGTTCTCCAAATAGCTTATACTGTCCATTCTCCCCTATTGGACTATGATTGTCAATGCTTCTCTATCTCAGGGCATGTTTCAGGACTGCTTAAAGACAGGACAGGTTACCCCAATTTAAAAAAAACTAATATGGACTTTTCCGACAACAACAACTATCACCCCATCACCAATATCCCAACATTTGCAAAACTAGTAGAGAAAGTTGTACACCTTCAACTCTTCAACCACATTAAAGAACTTTAAAATCCAAGATGCTTGTCAATCTGGTTTGAGCTGGGGTCATAGCATTGAAATGACTCTGACACGCATTGTCAATGATGCCCTGAGAATGTTAGACCAGAATCTACCTTTCTTACATATACCTCTTGATCTCTCCTCTGCTTTCAATACTGTCACTATGACAGTATGATTGACCTTTTCAAGAGGAGGATGGGGTTATCGGGCCCAGTGTTGATCTGGTTTGCTCAAAGTCAAAGTAAATCAAACCCTATCTGACACTACTCCAGTCACAACTGAAGTTCCGCAAGGATCCTCGGTCGCACCCACTTTATTCAATTTGCTCATGAAGCCTCTTACTGAACTCCTGAAGCTATCAAACAGTACCGGAGGGTTGCCATTTCACTCTGGGCACGGTTATGAGTAAGAGGGCTATTGACTGGTCCACCCTGTAATTTTATTAATGCAACCCATAACTGTGATATGACCACTAATTTATATGGGAAATGGCATGTTAAAACTGTGTTTCTGCATGGTTTGTTCTGCAATTAAAAGAGCAGGCTTGGAGCTTAGACCTTTCTACTGGTGCTACAGATAGATAGTGTCCCATGCAGTGACCTGGTATTACCATATTTATTGATGCAGCAATACTACTTGAGGTACTGGGTTTTTCAGAACCGGTACCGAACCGGTAACCTAGTGGTGTCAGGGTACACACCCAAAGACCTCGAGTACTTTCCTGATTTAGACCACAGAAACTCAGAGTCTTCTAGGTGAAGTCAAGGATCGATTTTATTGGCTGCAACCAAGGTAACAGGCGTCCTAGAAGTACAACAGCACGGGATGTATATTCTCAGGAGACTGCTCAATCTTACAAAACCAGGCTTCTCTTTTTATACAAAATATTGTGCTTCAGGCAAACATTCTTGGATTTACAGTATACCATTCGCATATTTTCACTACAAAGGAAAAGCAGAGTCATGATGACAAGCCCACATTTCAGTTTGTCCAGCCCACAACAAAATTACCCGGCAAGGCCCAACATTTCATCAGATATCGGTGGACCCCCAATAAAAACGGGCACCTCCCCATCATAAAGCAAGTGAGAGAGAAAAGAGCAGGGACAGGTGTGAGCAAGATTCGGCAGGGTGTGTGTGTGACAAAAGGGTTTATGGCCTGTTGTGCCTTGATGCTATCTTGTTCGGCCACTGGGAGAGGAACTGACCAAACAGGTTCGGCCTGGGGCAATGGTTTCAGCTTGCTCAGGTCAGAGAAAAGTCAATCAAGGTGTACGTGTCCTTTGATATCGAATTTAGCTGTATTATAAGCCTATGTCAGGGCAACCCACAAAATGGCTGCCGAACACAAAATGGAAGCCAAGGGTTCAAGACGAAACCCTCCTTTTGCCCTTACATAGGCAATTTAACCTAATCTCATGCTAATCTGAGTCCATATTCTGAGGTCTATATTCCTAAAGTCATTGAGATGTTGCTGTAACATCATTCTAGCACTTAGCTCGTCTCTTGATACAGGTTTCCTTACACATGATGTAACACAGAGGCCACATATTGCAGGAGCACACTGCACGCACAGACAGAACAGGAAAAGAATGGCTAAGACCATCCCAATGACCATCAGAATTTTCCATCCCCAGGCGGATATCAGTTCCCAGAACCATCCCATTAATGACCAATCTCCTTTATCCACATGAATACATTCGGAAATCTTATGCAGTTTAGAGATGGCCTGGTACACTGTTGGAGCGTTATCTGGAATGAAAACACAGCAACTCGATTGGATCAATCTACATACCCCACCTCGGTCTGCAAGTATGACATCTAACGCGACCCTGTTCTGAAGGGTCATAAGACAATCCGACTGGAGCTCAGCAGTCAAGTTACTAAGGGCACCAGCAGTTTCAATTACGGTGGACTCAACCACCCTTGTCAATTGCCTTATGTTCCTGCTGTTAACCATGGGTCCCCAGAACGGCAGAAACCCCTTTACGAAGTCCCCAAATTCTTGTCCTGCAGTGTCTTCTTCGCGGAGGACACCTCTAACTATCCTTGTCTTGTGGTAATCTGCCACCGCTGTGTAGGTGGGAGGTAGCAGGAACGAAACAAAACATGTGCCCGAAAAGTCAGGGGGCAACCATGTATAGGCTCTATCATGGCAGATGAAATAGGTACCCTTAGCTGCTAAAAACGAAGGGGAAGTCTGGGCTGCAAAAACATACGTTTTAGTGCAGATGCTTTTCCCTAGCTGAGCTCTGGGATTCTTGCCAGTACCTTGCAGACACAGGTGACCCTGATGGGGTACAATCCAAATCGGGGAAGATCTCTTAGCTTGCTGTTTCTCACTCAGAGTAGCTCCATATCCGGTCACGTTCCATCCTACGTATACTAGTTTCTCATCTCTCGGGATAGTCTCATAAGAAATGTCTTCCTTTATCATATCTACTATACCCTTAACTAGAGCACTATTCTTAGGATTGTCTGTTACAGAACGTAGGGGGTAGACTTCATGTGCATAGATGAACATCGTTCTGTATGCCCACACAGAACCATTGTGGCTGAAAGGCAGGACCAGATAAGGGATACCTTTATCCGTTGTGTGAGGCATAAGACCACACACCAAACAGTTAGTTGTGTTCATTACTAGTTGGTGTTGGTGCAAAAGCTGAACAAAGGAGTTATTAATAAACTCTAATCTCCTAGCGGATTCGTGTTCAGGAAGGGGTTGAAAAGAGTGTGGGGAAACAGTAGAAGGAGGAGGTATAGGCGATGTAGTGGGTGCAAATGTTACTCGAAAAGAGAATAAAACATAACTTATTAAAAATATCATCACACTGAATAACATGAAAATGCACAATATCAAAAAGCTTTTCTTTGTCATTATTTTACATATTCGGTTTTTAAAGTTCACAGTTTTGGCAGATCTTTCCATCTCGAAAAACTCCATCCTCTCTAAAATGCTGCCCGCGATGGGAGGTTGTTTCTGCTAAGGAATGCTTCTGTCAGTCCAGGGCAACTCCCTTAGACCAACCAGAACTGTTGACCTAACGTCGTCAGCTGCACCCCAAGACTTTGGGCAATCGCGGCCCTAGCAGCGGAACCCGGATGGCGGTTCGAAAAACAAAAATAAGCAAGTTTCGCAGATGGGAGAGCTGCACTTTCAAAAATAGTACTTGGAGGGAAAAAAACTTTTATTAGTTCGTATTTCTCGGCCTCAGATTATACCGTTGTTTTCCCGGTATTGTATTATCTTGGAAAAGGAGTTCAGGTTCTGTAGTGTCCAATCAAACTGATGGTGATACAGCTGGTTGCAAAATTTTATCACTCTCTTGTTCAGTAAGTGTTCCTTTTACTCGTGCATCACTGAAAGGCAGAAAACGTGGCACGGTTTCAGTCTCTGAGTCGGCGACACCCTCCTGGACCCACCAGTCATATGGCAGAGGCAGAGGGATCCGCTTGCAGTGGATCCCGTGGATCCAGTTTTTCATCCCCTCCACTCGAACAGCTTATCTTGTGGAAAGAAGAACGAGGTGCGGTCCGGTCCACCTTGGCTGGTCGTTCTTGGTTCGCTGGAAGTTCTTCACGAGGACCCAAGATCCGTGATCAAACATAAGCTAAATCTTAGTATGCAGTGCAGGACGGTCTATGCAAGTGGAGGTATTCACTTGCAGGAGGTCCTCCTTCGGGCCCGGAGCGTGTGCTAAGTTATAATCCACAGGAGCATACTCAGCTTTTTGGCGACTACCGGCTGTGACTATGCTGGAGCGGGGGCTTTCCAGAGTGTAGGTTTCATAGTTTGAGCAATGTTGATTGTCACCACTTGCATGATGAGGAATGGAATGCAATGGTTATTGGTTCAATCACAGAGGAGGATGGATTCCAATTGAATTGAATTGAGCTTCACAATGATAAGATCTAGGGTTGATCCTTTGTTATGTGTGCACCTGTTGCAAAATGGGGTCAGGTTAAGGTCAGCAAGGAATGTTATGAAGCTGTTAACTGCAGGATTATTTAGATCATTCCAGTGGAGGTTGAAGTCTCCAAGGAAGATTTGAAACCTGATTGTCTCCTGGAGGGTGGTAGGTCATGTGTATCTTGCATAGAGGTTTGTTGTTGCATGAGATATCGAGGCATAGGTATTCGCAAGTGGATAGAGCGGGGTTAGTGCTTGTTTTACTGACAGTTGAGGCTGTGAATGCAAGTGATACCACCACATGGTCTACTGGGTATATCCAATCTGGCAATGCCATTTTTGGGAGGGACTAGTTTGTCAAGGATAGGAGCAGATAGAATAGGAGCAGAGGAGTCATTTAGCAGAGTTTCGGTCAGAATAAGATGGTCAAGATCAGGTGTGAGAATCAGGTCACCCGCATGTTTAGAAGCTGATCTGCAGTTAATTAGCATGCATTTCAAATGGGTTGTGAGCAGCCGCAGTCCGTGCAGGTAACAGCGGTGGGGCGGTGGGACCGGGAAAGGGGAATTTCTAGGGATGATGCCAAGGGAAAATTAAATAAAGACTTAATTTTCCCACTGCATCCCTCGAAATCCCCCCTTCCCTGGCCCCACCACGCCACCGCTGTTACCTGCATGGACCGTGACTGGGTTTGAGGTATGTTGAGTTAGTCTGTGTGGGGAAAACTTGCCTGGGGTTGTGCTTGTTGAACGCTCTAAAATTGATCCTAGGAAATCTATGAGTGTTCGCCAGGATGGCATATATTTTTCCCTGCTTATCATTTTTGTCAGTGTGAAGAGGGTTATATGATAAGAGGAGGGTTTGGATATCATTGTCGGATAGATGGGCTTTCTGTCTAATCAATTGTTTGGATCCATTGGTTTAGGGTCTAGTTCTATCACATCTGCACTACAAAGCCTCTGTCACAGCAGACTCACAAAGGGTTTGCACTAGTCTTTTGTGCCCCCAGACAAGCTGGGGCAATGGCAGGGAAGAAGGAAATTCCAGATACCAGTGGGAGGGAAACCCTCTACAAGCGCCTCCTACATCAAAGCTGGCACCATGTATAAGTAGTGTGCAATCAGACCAAACTCTTCAGATCACTTCTGGACCTGTTCAGATGCAGACGGACTGCTCTGCTGCTCGACTACAAGAAGGACTGTTCTGACATTACTTGTCCTCCTGGTAGGCCAATAGTGTCTGGCATTGGGGGGCCCACCGAAAAATTGTCGGAATTTGTTGATATTTTTTTGCGACCCTATGTTACCAGCCTTGCCTCGTACATTAGGGATACTAAGGACGTACTTAACGTCTTTAATGATTTTAATTGGGAGCCGGAAATGATAATGGTCACCATGGACGTTTCCCAATTATACACCAATATTACACATGACAAGGGCATTTTGGGTTTGGAATATTTTTTATTCAAGAGACCGATAGAACTGCTGGACCATACAAATATGCTCCTAGCAATGTCAAAGATCATTTTGGAAAATAATGTTTTCTTGTTCAAGGACACCTGGTACCGCCAGAAATGCGGAGTAGCCATGGGTTCCAGATTTGCGCCGTCCTTTGCCTGCCTCTATATGGGGTGGATGGAGGCGAAGCACATCTGGGGCCCTGGTGGTACAGAATGGCACGATTGTATCAATTACTATGGCAGGTATATTGATGACCTGCTGTTCATCTGGACGGGTACTGAGAATCAACTCTTAAAGTTCTTTGAGTACATGAACAACAATGTATTTAATATGACTTTTACTATGAACTATAGCCGGACAGAAATAACTTTTCTGGATCTGAGATTTTATGTACAAAATGGCAAACTGTGTAGCACACTGTTCAGAAAGGAGACCGCGTGTAACGCTGTGTTGCACGGAAGTAGTGCGCACCCTAGATCACAGGTTAACTCGATTCCTTTTGGCGAGTTCTACAGAGCCCGCAGGAACTGTAGTGAAGAAACAGATTTTTCCACATGTGCCAATGATATTGAGAACAGATTTCTATCCAGGGGTTACAGTAGAGATGTTATCAGTAGAGCTAAGAACAGGGCATTTAAGCTTAAATGGGATGCAACTTTGCAAACAAAATCGAAAAATACTGTGACTAAGAAACCGGTAAGATTTGTGACCAGTTACAACTTATGGTCGTCTAACATCTATGGTATCTTAAAGAAATACTGGTTTATGCTCACTGCAGATCCGGTCTTAAAAGATCACATTTTACCACATCCATCTATGACCTTTCGAAGAGGGGTCACGATTGGCAATATGATTAGTCCCAGCTACCCAACGATTGCACGCAAAACATCTTGGCTACACTCACACAATAAGGGCTCTTATAGATGTGGGAACTGCAGTATGTGCAGAATGTCACTACATGGGATCAAATACTTCAACTATAACAATTCGGGCACGTATCACATCAAAACCCATATTGACTGTACAACAACATACGTGATATATGCTATTCTCTGTAAATGTGGTAAAGTCTATATTGGGAGTACCATTAGGAAACTGAAGGACCGTGTTAGTGAACATTTCAGGGGTCTGAAAAATAGGGACAATAGAGTCCCAATAGCTGCGCACGCCATGGACTGCCCAGCTCAGACTGAACATTTGACTATGTCGTTCCACGGTATAGAGATGATGCCCAATGATATCAGGGGTGGGAATCGCGAACTTAGGCTACGACAGCAGGAAGCGCGTTGGATAATGCGTGTTCATGCGGTGGAGCAGGGCTTGAACTTTGATGATGAGTTACAATTCTTTCTGGTTTAGTGCCATAGCCATTCAGAACAGCGTTCTGTGCTCCAGAATGTGATGACCTCTTCATCTATGTATATATGTATAATTTGTGTAACTGGACCTGTTTTCAGCTCTTCACATATGTCGCACTGTTGGGAAGATTGTACAATGTAATTTTTGGGTGTGCTACCTTTTAAATTACATTTCGCCTGTAGTACCTTTTGCCTGTCATGTGTCTTACAAATCTGTCCACTTTATCTAGCTTTCCGCTTTTCAATAACAGAGGCTCTTGATGTGCCCTTCGTTTTTACTATTTTTACTGTCTACACCTAACTGTACTGACATTCTCCTATCCCTTTGGGTTTCCCTGAGATTTGGGACACTTTGGGTTTCTGTGTAACATGGAACACGCTTTTTTCTATCCATTTCTACTTGACCACTTTAAAATGGCGACCACGGAATTGGATGTAGGTTAGTCCTACCTTTATTTTCCTCTTTTTGAACCATTGGACGTGACGTAGGGATATAGGAAGGAAATCAATGGCGCCGGAGTTGAACACTGTGCTATACGAGGGAACACACTGTTTTCCGAATAGGACCCCGCACTCGGAGGTATGTACTGGCGGGATTTGTGTTCAGAATGTTTTTTAGATTAAGTGGCTCTGGTCGGATTGGGTCATAGTAGCAATGTTAAGGATTTTGGAACTAGAGATGCGGTAATTAAGATGCAAAACGGGTTAGAATAGGGAATCCAGGGTGTTTGTGTGTTCTGGATATAAGATAGGACTACTAAGGAGAATGTCGTTCCTATAGTTTAACACCTCTAAGTTAGGTGACTCCCCTTTTGGTAATATTAACCAACCGCGGGTACCATTTAGAATGTACTTTTTTACCGTTTTTTTTATTACGTCAAACAGGGATTTCTACAAACGACTTTGGGACTGAACTGTCCTTCATCTATGATAAATTGCATGAGCAAGACGCTTTTTATATGAAGATTGAAGTGAGTGCACACACTTTTACTATTTTGGATCGGTTTTCATAATGTAAATGCTAGTAGGAGATACAGGTGGTTTGGACGTTTGGAGCCGAAATGTGCTCATTTTTTCTATGTTTTTCATAGATTTATGGTCTGAACAATACGCCTACACATACCTATGAGAAGTTCTGAATAAATAATTTTAGGTGAGCTGTTATGGAACCTTTTATCGCATGTTGCTTGGGAGGCACCTTGTGTGTTTTAGGATAGGTTTTAGCACTAATGAGGGTGCGTGTTTGGGTTTCTTTCTTTTGGATGTGATTTTATTTTGGTTTTCATCTGCTGGTTACCACTCTCATTGCCTAATCTTTCTCAGGCAATCTCTGACTATCACTGGTGTCTTGGGGGTTGGATTACTTTCCGGTTCATCTATGACATTTTGCTTCCTTTCACTTTGGATGAAATGCAATGTAAATACTTATGACCTTTGCGCTAATGTCAAGACTTCTGTGGTCTTTTGTACGTTAGTATGGTTGCCACTTTGTATTATATAACTGTAAATAGGTTATTTTTCTTTTTCTCTTTTTGACAATTATGTCTGCCTAGTGGAATGTGATGGTGATTATGTCTTTTGTAACATTGTACTTACAGCCCTGACGAAGTCAAATGGTCTTAACGACCTAGACGAAACACGTGTTGGCGGCATTTTGTGGTTTATTTGTGACTATATGAAGATTGGACCATATCAGTTGAAGGAATGAAACACTTTTCTATGAAGAATAAATGAAGAGCACCTAAAATATTGGGACTTGCTGATTTGAATTGATTTGAATTTCTTGTAGCTCAGGATCTGGCTTATGTTTGTTCTGAGTCGGCGACACCCTCCTGGACCCACCAGTCATATGGCAGAGGCAGAGGGATCCGCTTGCAGTGGATCCCGTGGATCCAGTTTTTCATCCCCTCCACTCGAACAGCTTATCTTGTGGAAAGAAGAACGAGGTGCGGTCCGGTCCACCTTGGCTGGTCGTTCTTGGTTTGCTGGAAGTTCTTCACGAGGACCCAAGATCCGTGATCAAACATAAGCTAAATCTTAGTATGCAGTGCAGGACGGTCTATGCAAGTGGAGGTATTCACTTGCAGGAGGTCCTCCTTCGGGCCCGGAGCGTGTGCTAAGTTATAATCCACAGGAGCATACTCAGCTTTTTGGCGACTACCGGCTGTGACTATGCTGGAGCGGGGGCTTTCCAGAGTGTAGGTTTCATAGTTTGAGCAATGTTGATTGTCACCACTTGCATGATGAGGAATGGAATGCAATGGTTATTGGTTCAATCACAGAGGAGGATAGATTCCAATTGAATTGAATTGAGCTTCACAATGATAAGATCTAGGGTTGATCCTTTGTTATGTGTGCACCTGTTGCAAAATGGGGTCAGGTTAAGGTCAGCAAGGAATGTTATGAAGCTGTTAACTGCAGGATTATTTAGATCATTCCAGTGGAGGTTGAAGTCTCCAAGGAAGATTTGAAACCTGATTGTCTCCTGGAGGGTGGTAGGTCATGTGTATCTTGCATAGAGGTTTGTTGTTGCATGAGATATCGAGGCATAGGTATTCGCAAGTGGATAGAGCGGGGTTAGTGCTTGTTTTACTGACAGTTGAGGCTGTGAATGCAAGTGATACCACCACATGGTCTACTGGGTATATCCAATCTGGCAATGCCATTTTTGGGAGGGACTAGTTTGTCAAGGATAGGAGCAGATAGAATAGGAGCAGAGGAGTCATTTAGCAGAGTTTCGGTCAGAATAAGATGGTCAAGATCAGGTGTGAGAATCAGGTCACCCGCATGTTTAGAAGCTGATCTGCAGTTAATTAGCATGCATTTCAAATGGGTTGTGAGCAGCCGCAGTCCGTGCAGGTAACAGCGGTGGGGCGGTGGGACCGGGAAAGGGGAATTTCTAGGGATGATGCCAAGGGAAAATTAAATAAAGACTTAATTTTCCCACTGCATCCCTCGAAATCCCCCCTTCCCTGGCCCCACCACGCCACCGCTGTTACCTGCATGGACCGTGACTGGGTTTGAGGTATGTTGAGTTAGTCTGTGTGGGGAAAACTTGCCTGGGGTTGTGCTTGTTGAACGCTCTAAAATTGATCCTAGGAAATCTATGAGTGTTCGCCAGGATGGCATATATTTTTCCCTGCTTATCATTTTTGTCAGTGTGAAGAGGGTTATATGATAAGAGGAGGGTTTGGATATCATTGTCGGATAGATGGGCTTTCTGTCTAATCAATTGTTTGGATCCATTGGTTTAGGGTCTAGTTCTATCACATCTGCACTACAAAGCCTCTGTCACAGCAGACTCACAAAGGGTTTGCACTAGTCTTTTGTGCCCCCAGACAAGCTGGGGCAATGGCAGGGAAGAAGGAAATTCCAGATACCAGTGGGAGGGAAACCCTCTACAAGCGCCTCCTACATCAAAGCTGGCACCATGTATAAGTAGTGTGCAATCAGACCAAACTCTTCAGATCACTTCTGGACCTGTTCAGATGCAGACGGACTGCTCTGCTGCTCGACTACAAGAAGGACTGTTCTGACATTACTTGTCCTCCTGGTAGGCCAATAGTGTCTGGCATTGGGGGGCCCACCGAAAAATTGTCGATATTTTTTTGCGACCCTATGTTACCAGCCTTGCCTCGTACATTAGGGATACTAAGGACGTACTTAACGTCTTTAATGATTTTAATTGGGAGCCGGAAATGATAATGGTCACCATGGACGTTTCCCAATTATACACCAATATTACACATGACAAGGGCATTTTGGGTTTGGAATATTTTTTATTCAAGAGACCGATAGAACTGCTGGACCATACAAATATGCTCCTAGCAATGTCAAAGATCATTTTGGAAAATAATGTTTTCTTGTTCAAGGACACCTGGTACCGCCAGAAATGCGGAGTAGCCATGGGTTCCAGATTTGCGCCGTCCTTTGCCTGCCTCTATATGGGGTGGATGGAGGCGAAGCACATCTGGGGCCCTGGTGGTACAGAATGGCACGATTGTATCAATTACTATGGCAGGTATATTGATGACCTGCTGTTCATCTGGACGGGTACTGAGAATCAACTCTTAAAGTTCTTTGAGTACATGAACAACAATGTATTTAATATGACTTTTACTATGAACTATAGCCGGACAGAAATAACTTTTCTGGATCTGAGATTTTATGTACAAAATGGCAAACTGTGTAGCACACTGTTCAGAAAGGAGACCGCGTGTAACGCTGTGTTGCACGGAAGTAGTGCGCACCCTAGATCACAGGTTAACTCGATTCCTTTTGGCGAGTTCTACAGAGCCCGCAGGAACTGTAGTGAAGAAACAGATTTTTCCACATGTGCCAATGATATTGAGAACAGATTTCTATCCAGGGGTTACAGTAGAGATGTTATCAGTAGAGCTAAGAACAGGGCATTTAAGCTTAAATGGGATGCAACTTTGCAAACAAAATCGAAAAATACTGTGACTAAGAAACCGGTAAGATTTGTGACCAGTTACAACTTATGGTCGTCTAACATCTATGGTATCTTAAAGAAATACTGGTTTATGCTCACTGCAGATCCGGTCTTAAAAGATCACATTTTACCACATCCATCTATGACCTTTCGAAGAGGGGTCACGATTGGCAATATGATTAGTCCCAGCTACCCAACGATTGCACGCAAAACATCTTGGCTACACTCACACAATAAGGGCTCTTATAGATGTGGGAACTGCAGTATGTGCAGAATGTCACTACATGGGATCAAATACTTCAACTATAACAATTCGGGCACGTATCACATCAAAACCCATATTGACTGTACAACAACATACGTGATATATGCTATTCTCTGTAAATGTGGTAAAGTCTATATTGGGAGTACCATTAGGAAACTGAAGGACCGTGTTAGTGAACATTTCAGGGGTCTGAAAAATAGGGACAATAGAGTCCCAATAGCTGCGCACGCCATGGACTGCCCAGCTCAGACTGAACATTTGACTATGTCGTTCCACGGTATAGAGATGATGCCCAATGATATCAGGGGTGGGAATCGCGAACTTAGGCTACGACAGCAGGAAGCGCGTTGGATAATGCGTGTTCATGCGGTGGAGCAGGGCTTGAACTTTGATGATGAGTTACAATTCTTTCTGGTTTAGTGCCATAGCCATTCAGAACAGCGTTCTGTGCTCCAGAATGTGATGACCTCTTCATCTATGTATATATGTATAATTTGTGTAACTGGACCTGTTTTCAGCTCTTCACATATGTCGCACTGTTGGGAAGATTGTACAATGTAATTTTTGGGTGTGCTACCTTTTAAATTACATTTCGCCTGTAGTACCTTTTGCCTGTCATGTGTCTTACAAATCTGTCCACTTTATCTAGCTTTCCGCTTTTCAATAACAGAGGCTCTTGATGTGCCCTTCGTTTTTACTATTTTTACTGTCTACACCTAACTGTACTGACATTCTCCTATCCCTTTGGGTTTCCCTGAGATTTGGGACACTTTGGGTTTCTGTGTAACATGGAACACGCTTTTTTCTATCCATTTCTACTTGACCACTTTAAAATGGCGACCACGGAATTGGATGTAGGTTAGTCCTACCTTTATTTTCCTCTTTTTGAACCATTGGACGTGACGTAGGGATATAGGAAGGAAATCAATGGCGCCGGAGTTGAACACTGTGCTATACGAGGGAACACACTGTTTTCCGAATAGGACCCCGCACTCGGAGGTATGTACTGGCGGGATTTGTGTTCAGAATGTTTTTTAGATTAAGTGGCTCTGGTCGGATTGGGTCATAGTAGCAATGTTAAGGATTTTGGAACTAGAGATGCGGTAATTAAGATGCAAAACGGGTTAGAATAGGGAATCCAGGGTGTTTGTGTGTTCTGGATATAAGATAGGACTACTAAGGAGAATGTCGTTCCTATAGTTTAACACCTCTAAGTTAGGTGACTCCCCTTTTGGTAATATTAACCAACCGCGGGTACCATTTAGAATGTACTTTTTTACCGTTTTTTTTATTACGTCAAACAGGGATTTCTACAAACGACTTTGGGACTGAACTGTCCTTCATCTATGATAAATTGCATGAGCAAGACGCTTTTTATATGAAGATTGAAGTGAGTGCACACACTTTTACTATTTTGGATCGGTTTTCATAATGTAAATGCTAGTAGGAGATACAGGTGGTTTGGACGTTTGGAGCCGAAATGTGCTCATTTTTTCTATGTTTTTCATAGATTTATGGTCTGAACAATACGCCTACACATACCTATGAGAAGTTCTGAATAAATAATTTTAGGTGAGCTGTTATGGAACCTTTTATCGCATGTTGCTTGGGAGGCACCTTGTGTGTTTTAGGATAGGTTTTAGCACTAATGAGGGTGCGTGTTTGGGTTTCTTTCTTTTGGATGTGATTTTATTTTGGTTTTCATCTGCTGGTTACCACTCTCATTGCCTAATCTTTCTCAGGCAATCTCTGACTATCACTGGTGTCTTGGGGGTTGGATTACTTTCCGGTTCATCTATGACATTTTGCTTCCTTTCACTTTGGATGAAATGCAATGTAAATACTTATGACCTTTGCGCTAATGTCAAGACTTCTGTGGTCTTTTGTACGTTAGTATGGTTGCCACTTTGTATTATATAACTGTAAATAGGTTATTTTTCTTTTTCTCTTTTTGACAATTATGTCTGCCTAGTGGAATGTGATGGTGATTATGTCTTTTGTAACATTGTACTTACAGCCCTGACGAAGTCAAATGGTCTTAACGACCTAGACGAAACACGTGTTGGCGGCATTTTGTGGTTTATTTGTGACTATATGAAGATTGGACCATATCAGTTGAAGGAATGAAACACTTTTCTATGAAGAATAAATGAAGAGCACCTAAAATATTGGGACTTGCTGATTTGAATTGATTTGAATTTCTTGTAGCTCAGGATCTGGCTTATGTTTGTTCTGAGTCGGCGACACCCTCCTGGACCCACCAGTCATATGGCAGAGGCAGAGGGATCCGCTTGCAGTGGATCCCGTGGATCCAGTTTTTCATCCCCTCCACTCGAACAGCTTATCTTGTGGAAAGAAGAACGAGGTGCGGTCCGGTCCACCTTGGCTGGTCGTTCTTGGTTCGCTGGAAGTTCTTCACGAGGACCCAAGATCCGTGATCAAACATAAGCTAAATCTTAGTATGCAGTGCAGGACGGTCTATGCAAGTGGAGGTATTCACTTGCAGGAGGTCCTCCTTCGGGCCCGGAGCGTGTGCTAAGTTATAATCCACAGGAGCATACTCAGCTTTTTGGCGACTACCGGCTGTGACTATGCTGGAGCGGGGGCTTTCCAGAGTGTAGGTTTCATAGTTTGAGCAATGTTGATTGTCACCACTTGCATGATGAGGAATGGAATGCAATGGTTATTGGTTCAATCACAGAGGAGGATAGATTCCAATTGAATTGAATTGAGCTTCACAATGATAAGATCTAGGGTTGATCCTTTGTTATGTGTGCACCTGTTGCAAAATGGGGTCAGGTTAAGGTCAGCAAGGAATGTTATGAAGCTGTTAACTGCAGGATTATTTAGATCATTCCAGTGGAGGTTGAAGTCTCCAAGGAAGATTTGAAACCTGATTGTCTCCTGGAGGGTGGTAGGTCATGTGTATCTTGCATAGAGGTTTGTTGTTGCATGAGATATCGAGGCATAGGTATTCGCAAGTGGATAGAGCGGGGTTAGTGCTTGTTTTACTGACAGTTGAGGCTGTGAATGCAAGTGATACCACCACATGGTCTACTGGGTATATCCAATCTGGCAATGCCATTTTTGGGAGGGACTAGTTTGTCAAGGATAGGAGCAGATAGAATAGGAGCAGAGGAGTCATTTAGCAGAGTTTCGGTCAGAATAAGATGGTCAAGATCAGGTGTGAGAATCAGGTCACCCGCATGTTTAGAAGCTGATCTGCAGTTAATTAGCATGCATTTCAAATGGGTTGTGAGCAGCCGCAGTCCGTGCAGGTAACAGCGGTGGGGCGGTGGGACCGGGAAAGGGGAATTTCTAGGGATGATGCCAAGGGAAAATTAAATAAAGACTTAATTTTCCCACTGCATCCCTCGAAATCCCCCCTTCCCTGGCCCCACCACGCCACCGCTGTTACCTGCATGGACCGTGACTGGGTTTGAGGTATGTTGAGTTAGTCTGTGTGGGGAAAACTTGCCTGGGGTTGTGCTTGTTGAACGCTCTAAAATTGATCCTAGGAAATCTATGAGTGTTCGCCAGGATGGCATATATTTTTCCCTGCTTATCATTTTTGTCAGTGTGAAGAGGGTTATATGATAAGAGGAGGGTTTGGATATCATTGTCGGATAGATGGGCTTTCTGTCTAATCAATTGTTTGGATCCATTGGTTTAGGGTCTAGTTCTATCACATCTGCACTACAAAGCCTCTGTCACAGCAGACTCACAAAGGGTTTGCACTAGTCTTTTGTGCCCCCAGACAAGCTGGGGCAATGGCAGGGAAGAAGGAAATTCCAGATACCAGTGGGAGGGAAACCCTCTACAAGTGCCTCCTACATCAAAGCTGGCACCATGTATAAGTAGTGTGCAATCAGACCAAACTCTTCAGATCACTTCTGGACCTGTTCAGATGCAGACGGACTGCTCTGCTGCTCGACTACAAGAAGGACTGTTCTGCTACCCTGTGGCTCTGCTGCCCTGCTACCTGAGTGAGAAAGACTGGACTTGCTTGTTAAACTCAGGACTACCAAAGTGACTCAGAGGGCTAGTTGGCTGGCCTCGTAATCAGAGCCTGATCAGGGACAGAAAAGGCTTCATCCTCCTGAACCCTGACTTTCACTGCTGTAACCCCCCCTGCCACCAAGTGGTAGCCCTCCAGTCCTGGACCCTTGGAAGTGGTATTAAAGGTGCTCTGCCAGCCCAGCTGTGGACTTCACCAGAACTGACACAGGGCAATACAAATCCGGCGCAGCCTTGTAGCTTCTCATAGTAACCGATGCAACAGGATGCAGCTTCGATGCAAGCCCACCTTGCAACCGTCAGCTCATCGGAACTGCCACTGCTGAATGCATCCTTGACGTGGACCTCTCATCAAGCCGCTGCACGGGGCAACGCTCCGCACCCTGGAATTAAGGTACAAACACCGGCTGGCCTAACCTCTCCATCGCAGTCAGCCTGAACTTGTGACTTTGCCCTCCTCTGGCATGACCAGATAACCACAGTTGGTGTTTAGCACTTTTAAGAATTAATTTAACCGAAATCTTTAAAATTGCATATCTCCGGTTCTACCAATTGGAGTTTTATTTTTTGGGTTGCAAATACTTTATTTAAATTGTACTCAATTATTCTAGATTGATGTGGGATTTTTCTTTATTACTGTTTGGTCCAGATGCACAGAAGTGTCATGCAATGCAGCACAGCACTCAAAGATGCTGTGCTGCATTGGTTGATATGGAGAGAGCAGAAGAGCGCTATAAGTTCTCCAAATAGCTTATACTGTCCATTCTCCCCTATTGGACTATGATTGTCAATGCTTCTCTCTCTCAGGGCATGTTTCAGGACTGCTTAAAGACAGGACTGGTTACCCCAATTTAAAAAAACTAATATGGACTTTTCCGACAACAACAACTATCACCCCATCACCAATATCCCAACATTTGCAAAACTAGTAGAGAAAGTTGTACACCTTCAACTCTTCAACCACATTAAAGAACTTTAAAATCCAAGATGCTTGTCAATCTGGTTTGAGCTGGGGTCATAGCATTGAAATGACTCTGACACGCATTGTCAATGATGCCCTGAGAATGTTAGACCAGAATCTACCTTTCTTACATATACCTCTTGATCTCTCCTCTGCTTTCAATACTGTCACTATGACAGTATGATTGACCTTTTCAAGAGGAGGATGGGGTTATCGGGCCCAGTGTTGATCTGGTTTGCTCAAAGTCAAAGTAAATCAAACCCTATCTGACACTACTCCAGTCACAACTGAAGTTCCGCAAGGATCCTCGGTCGCACCCACTTTATTCAATTTGCTCATGAAGCCTCTTACTGAACTCCTGAAGCTATCAAACAGTACCGGAGGGTTGCCATTTCACTCTGGGCACGGTTATGAGTAAGAGGGCTATTGACTGGTCCACCCTGTAATTTTATTAATGCAACCCATAACTGTGATATGACCACTAATTTATATGGGAAATGGCATGTTAAAACTGTGTTTCTGCATGGTTTGTTCTGCAATTAAAAGAGCAGGCTTGGAGCTTAGACCTTTCTACTGGTGCTACAGATAGATAGTGTCCCATGCAGTGACATGGTATTACCATATTTATTGATGCAGCAATACTACTTGAGGTACTGGGTTTTTCAGAACCGGTACCGAACCGGTAACCTAGTGGTGTCAGGGTACACACCCAAAGACCTCGAGTACTTTCCTGATTTAGACCACAGAAACTCAGAGTCTTCTAGGTGAAGTCAAGGATCGATTTTATTGGCTGCAACCAAGGTAACAGGCGTCCTAGAAGTACAACAGCACGGGATGTATATTCTCAGGAGACTGCTCAATCTTACAAAACCAGGCTTCTCTTTTTATACAAAATATTGTGCTTCAGGCAAACATTCTTGGATTTACAGTATACCATTCGCATATTTTCACTACAAAGGAAAAGCAGAGTCATGATGACAAGCCCACATTTCAGTTTGTCCAGCCCACAACAAAATTACCCGGCAAGGCCCAACATTTCATCAGATATCGGTGGACCCCCAATAAAAACGGGCACCTCCCCATCATAAAGCAAGTGAGAGAGAAAAGAGCAGGGACAGGTGTGAGCAAGATTCGGCAGGGTGTGTGTGTGACAAAAGGGTTTATGGCCTGTTGTGCCTTAATGCTATCTTGTTCGGCCACTGGGAGAGGAACTGACCAAACAGGTTCGGCCTGGGGCAAAGGTTTCAGCTTGCTCAGGTCAGAGAAAAGTCAATCAAGGTGTACGTGTCCTTTGATATCGAATTTAGCTGTATTATAAGCCTATGTCAGGGCAACCCACAAAATGGCTGCCGAACACAAAATGGAAGCCAAGGGTTCAAGACGAAACCCTCCTTTTGCCCTTACATAGGCAATTTAACCTAATCTCATGCTAATCTGAGTCCAGGTCTATATTCCTAAAGTCATTGAGATGTTGCTGTAACATCATTCTAGCACTTAGCTCGTCTCTTGATACAGGTTTCCTTACACATGATGTAACACAGAGGCCACATATTGCAGGAGCACACTGCACGCACAGACAGAACAGGAAAAGAATGGCTAAGACCATCCCAATGACCATCAGAATTTTCCATCCCCAGGCGGATATCAGTTCCCAGAACCATCCCATTAATGACCAATCTCCTTTATCCACATGAATACATTCGGAAATCTTATGCAGTTTAGAGATGGCCTGGTACACTGTTGGAGCGTTATCTGGAATGAAAACACAGCAACTCGATTGGATCAATCTACATACCCCACCTCGGTCTGCAAGTATGACATCTAACGCGACCCTGTTCTGAAGGGTCATAAGACAATCCGACTGGAGCTCAGCAGTCAAGTTACTAAGGGCACCAGCAGTTTCAATTACGGTGGACTCAACCACCCTTGTCAATTGCCTTATGTTCCTGCTGTTAACCATGGGTCCCCAGAACGGCAGAAACCCCTTTACGAAGTCCCCAAATTCTTGTCCTGCAGTGTCTTCTTCGCGGAGGACACCTCTAACTATCCTTGTCTTGTGGTAATCTGCCACCGCTGTGTAGGTGGGAGGTAGCAGGAACGAAACAAAACATGTGCCCGAAAAGTCAGGGGGCAACCATGTATAGGCTCTATCATGGCAGATGAAATAGGTACCCTTAGCTGCTAAAAACGAAGGGGAAGTCTGGGCTGCAAAAACATACGTTTTAGTGCAGATGCTTTTCCCTAGCTGAGCTCTGGGATTCTTGACAGTACCTTGCAGACACAGGTGACCCTGATGGGGTACAATCCAAATCGGGGAAGATCTCTTAGCTTGCTGTTTCTCACTCAGAGTAGCTCCATATCCGGTCACGTTCCATCCTACGTATACTAGTTTCTCATCTCTCGGGATAGTCTCATAAGAAATGTCTTCCTTTATCATATCTACTATACCCTTAACTAGAGCACTATTCTTAGGATTGTCTGTTACAGAACGTAGGGGGTAGACTTCATGTGCATAGATGAACATCGTTCTGTATGCCCACACAGAACCATTGTGGCTGAAAGGCAGGACCAGATAAGGGATACCTTTATCCGTTGTGTGAGGCATAAGACCACACACCAAACAGTTAGTTGTGTTCATTACTAGTTGGTGTTGGTGCAAAAGCTGAACAAAGGAGTTATTAATAAACTCTAATCTCCTAGCGGATTCGTGTTCAGGAAGGGGTTGAAAAGAGTGTGGGGAAACAGTAGAAGGAGGAGGTATAGGCGATGTAGTGGGTGCAAATGTTACTCGAAAAGAGAATAAAACATAACTTATTAAAAATATCATCACACTGAATAACATGAAAATGCACAATATCAAAAAGCTTTTCTTTGTCATTATTTTACATATTCGGTTTTTAAAGTTCACAGTTTTGGCAGATCTTTCCATCTCGAAAAACTCCATCCTCTCTAAAATGCTGCCCGCGATGGGAGGTTGTTTCTGCTAAGGAATGCTTCTGTCAGTCCAGAGCAACTCCCTTAGACCAACCAGAACTGTCGACCTAACGTCGTCAGCTGCACCCCAAGACTTTGGGCAATCGCGGCCCTAGCAGCGGAACCCGGATGGCGGTTCGAAAAACAAAAATAAGCAAGTTTCGCAGATGGGAGAGCTGCGCTTTCAAAAATAGTACTTGGAGGGAAAAAAACTTTTATTAGTTCGTATTTCTCGGCCTCAGATTATACCGTTGTTTTCCCGGTATTGTATTATCTTGGAAAAGGAGTTCAGGTTCTGTAGTGTCCAATCGAACTGATGGTGATACAGCTGGTTGCAAAATTTTATCACTCTCTTGTTCAGTAAGTGTTCCTTTTACTCGTGCATCACTGAAAGGCAGAAAACGTGGCACGGTTTCAGTCTCTGAGTCGGCGACACCCTCCTGGACCCACCAGTCATATGGCAGAGGCAGAGGGATCCGCTTGCAGTGGATCCCGTGGATCCAGTTTTTCATCCCCTCCACTCGAACAGCTTATCTTGTGGAAAGAAGAACGAGGTGCGGTCCGGTCCACCTTGGCTGGTCGTTCTTGGTTCGCTGGAAGTTCTTCACGAGGACCCAAGATCCAGGGTCGATCTGATGACCTGGAGTTTCAGGGACCGGAGGCAGGGTGTCATGGACCTGTTGATGCAAAACACGCAATTTAGCCGTCAATTCGTACAAATAATCGAGCAAAACAGGGTGTTCAACTTCGCTGAACTTTGTGGGCCTTGGCACTCCCCATATGTTGGCCGGGCGGCCAAAAACTATTTCGTAGGGACTAAGTCCCACTCGCGAATGCACAGTCATTCTGGTGGATAGGAGTGCTAGGGGTAGAGCATCAGGCCATTTAAGACCAGAGCTCGCTTGGATTTTGGCCAGTTTAAGTTTTAAAGTGCCGTTGTAGCATTCTACTAATCCAGCTGATTGGGGGTGAGTTGCAGCGTGGAACTTTTGCTGAATGCCTAGCCCTTTACATACTCTCTTCATCACACAACCCACAAATTCACTCCCATTGTCACTCCAGACCATTCTAGGCATTCCGAATCTGGGGAAGTACTCTTTCACAAGGGCTTTAGCTGTGGATAAGGCAGGGCCGTCTTTTAGGGGGTAGGCTTCCAACCATCTTGAAAAGGCACAAACAACAACGAGCACGTATTTTAAATTGTTGCACCTCTCCATGTGGTTGAAATCTAGCTGCAAAACCTCGAACGGATACGTAGGAGGTGCAAAATGACCAGCTGGAGTTGGGGTTCCCCTACCAGGATTGTGTTTCAGACACACCATGCAATTCTTGACGACATTCTCTGCACACTTGGGAATTCCTGAATTTTGCCATACTGGAGCCAACAACTTGCAAATCCCTTTCACGCTGATATGAGCCATTCCATGAGCCATTGTAACCACTGCAAGCACATATGCATCGGGTAACAACCATCTCTGATGCTCTGACAATTCAACCCAACAGCCATTTGCATCCATTCTACCCGTACTTTCTCTCCACATGTTCAACTCTTTCTCTGTAGCCTCAGCTTGAATAGACCTCTCACTCTCTCTATCGTGTCTTCACACATTCCAACATCACCAACCCATCTTGCAGGGCCTGCAACATACATTCGGCTCATCACATTGCTTGCAGTTTCTTTCGCGATTTCGTCAGCAAATGCATTTGCACGACCAACATCATCAGTCACCTTCTTGTGAGCACTACATTTCACAATTGCCACTTGCAGAGGCAAGGTCTGTGATTCAAGAAGCTCATTCACCAACTGACCATGCTGAATCTTAGCTCCATGCGAAGTCAGGAACCCACGTTCTTTCCACAATCGCCCAAAACTGTGAGCCACTCCAAACGCATACTGGCTGTCGGTGTAGACATTCACTTTCATTCCTTTCGACAACACACATGCTCTCGTGAGTGCAATCAATTCCGCTGCCTGGGCTGAATTATGTGGAATACGTGCAGCTTCAACAATTGTATGCAAAGTCGTGACAGCATATGCTGCAGTCGTATCACCATTCGGGAGCTTGAAGCATGAACCATCCACCCATAATGTACCATCACACTTTGCAAGAGGAGTGTCCTGGAGGTCTATTCTCCCTTTCGTTTCTTCTTCTGTTCTAAGAAAACAATCATGCTGTTCTGAAGCATCTAATTCCTCTACAATTGGCAACAACGTAGCTGGGTTTAGAGTGTTGCATCTTTTTATATGCACATGACTCGCTAAAAATGTCAATTCGTAACCTGACAATCGAGCACTAGTTAAGTGCTGTGTCTTGGTTCTGTTCAACAACGTGTCCACTGCATGTGGAACCATCACGACTAACATATTATTCATCACTAGACCAGCAGACTGTCGAATAGAAACAGCTGCTGCTGCTGTTGCCCTTAAACAACTCGGCAATGCTTTAGCTACCGGATCCAAAGTCGACGAAAAATATGCACATGGACGCTGCTTGTCTCCAAACAACTGAGTCAAAACTGACAATGCACAACCTTGTTTCTCATGGACATACAATGTAAAGGGCTTACTGTAGTTGGGGGTACCCAACACAGGAGCCGAACATAATGCTGTGCGCAATTCAGAAAAACTTTCCTGACGCTCTTCAGACCAAGGAATGGGATTGGGTGTATCTTTACACGTTAATGCCACCAAAGGTTTGGCTAATAACGAAAAATTTGGTATCCATTGCCTGCAATATGATGTAATGCCCAAGAAGGCACGCACTTCCCTCTGTGTTCTTGGTACACTCAATTTCGCTATTGCCTGAATTCTTTCTAGGGTCAGTTTCCTTCCCTCCTTCGATAAGAGTTGACCTAAGTAGGTCACTTCTTGTCGACAATATTGCAATTTCGAGAGAGACACTTTGTGATGCAAATCACACAAATGACGCAACAATGACAACGTGGCTTCTTTACAGATTTCCACAGTATCTGCAGCAACAAGCAAATCATCTACATACTGAATGAGGGTAGCGCCATCAGGTAAAACAATCTTATCAAAATGTGTTTTTAAAGCTTGACTATATATTGATGGACTTTCACAGTAGCCCTGGGGAGCGCGTTTAAAGCGGAAGCTGCGACGTCCTAAACTGAAGCCAAAAATATCCCTGCTCTCCTCGGCAATCGGGATGCTGAAGAAAGCATTCTTCAAGTCAATCACCGAAAACCAGGTGGCAGAAGCTGGAATCATAGTCAATAGGGCAGTAATGGCAGGAACAACTGGAAACTGTGGCACAACGATTTTGTTCACCTCTCTAAGATCAATCACGAATCTGTAAACAGGTGGCTGGGAAGGGTCAGTTCGCTTAAAAACAGGCAGAACAGGACTATTGCAAACGTTGCCTCTTGTCTCTTCAATTACATCTTTTTCAATCAGATCATAAATGATCGCTAGTAAAGCTTTTTCACCTTCACTAGAGATTTTGTATTGGGGAATTCGTGGCATTTTAACATTGGCTTTCAATGTTACAACATATGGTGGTATTTCTAAAAGACCCACATCATTAGGACCAGTAGCCCAAAGAATATTAGGGAGAGATGACAATTCTGTTGGAAGTTTGTCCCTTGACAAATACATTGGAGAAACCACTTTCTTACCCAGTGTAAGTTGTACTCCAGAAGGAGAACAGTACAAAGTCGCATACAATCTTTTCAACAGATCCAATCCCAACATGTTTTCACCACAACCTGTTGTCGGAATAAGGGGTGCTTCGAATTCACAAGGACCAACAGAAAGAGACAAAGGGTCAGAAATCGGGTTTCTAACCGGGGCGCCAGAAAAACCTACTGATACATTCGTTTCGCCAGACAAAGGTGCGCCAGGGAGTTTGGAGTGTATAATAGAACTCTTTGTAGCACCAGTATCCAACAGACAAGGCTCTGACACACCTGATGTAATCACCTCAACGTAAGGCCCACTCTGATCTACTGGAACTGAAACAACTCCCTCTCTTTGTCTATGGCTGTCCTAGCAATCATTACCTTCCAAATACTCATCTTCTGCATAGTAATCATCAGCATAGTACTGAGCTGTCCTACCAGATGCGTTATTCTGCTGATCGAACCTATTCATCGAATTTTGAGGTGGAAGAGACTGTGTGTTCTGGGGGAAATTTCCACGTCCTCTACCTCTAGATGCTTGTTGAACACCTCGACCTCTTACACCAGAAGCACCATTTGCACGCTGTAATAAAATAGGACAACTATATTTGAAATGACCCTCTTCCTTACAATATGAACACTGATTGGGGCCTACAGGGACACGTGGTTGAGTATACTCGACTCTTTGCGAGTTCCTCTGATACTGTTGAGGCTGCTGATAATTATTCTGACCACCATTATTTTGACCACCACTATTCTGGCCACCACCACCACGTGGCGGATATGCTTGTTGTAACAAAACCTTCGTTTTCAACTCTTTAGTTTTCTTCTCTGCTCTATCTTTCTCATCTTTGTCTCGATTTTCGTAATATTGTGCAGTAGCCAATATCTGTGCTGAAGAGGAAACTGCCCATGAACTCTCTGAATCTTTTAACTTCTTACACAGCTCCGGAAGCAGATTGTGCACGAATTTATCGACGAACAAACGCTGACCACCTTCTGCGCTCATATCTTGGACCACTGTGGTCGACAAACGTTTCTTCAAACCTGGTGAAGAAATCTGACACCGTCTCATCTTTCTTCTGCTTACACGCAGACAACTTATCCCAGTTTACATGCATCGCAGGCATTATCGTTTTCATGTAATCAATTATTTTACCAGGAAGTTCAGCTACTAAAGGCTCAGGCTTAGCACCACCAACTTGTCGGCCATCTGCAGCAGTAATATTAGCCCATGAGTCACCTAACTCCTGATCATGATCTGCATGACGAATCTTTCCCCTAGAGGCTGTGGAACAACGTTCCCAAACAACATGTCTATGTCTGCTAAATTCATGATACATGACCCAGCAGTCTGTGACAACTCTTTGTAATACCCTGCGGGATTTTTACGTGGATCAGGCAATGTCTGTTTAAGGGCCAAAACTTCAGCTCGCTTACAAGGAACATGTACCCACACACGCTAAAAATGTGCTGGCACAAGTGGTGGAACATTACCAGGACCAGCTGCTACTTCTTCCTTCCATACTGGAGGAACTTCTCTCATGGGGTACTGTCGCGCCTTTTTCCTACCGGATGCGTCACGCTCAAATAGTGATCGAGAAGTGCCCCCCTTACTCCGATACGACAACAATGTCTCAACCGCTCTCTCGACATCGGGACCTACGATCATACCCTCTGCGACTGGAACCGCACACGACACAACTCGGGCAGATTGTATTCCAGATCATTGTCTTCCAAATCTTCACAGAGAAAAACACACATTTGTTCAAAAACATATCTCTGCTTCGGTGCTTCCCATTGACGGAAGACTTCCATGACAGACTCTACATCATACCTTACAGCGTCGATAACCCATTTATGCGCTAAACGATTCAGTAAATCTCTCTCTCGATAGTCAGGCAGTTGACTCCGCAACTGGCTTCGTTCCGTGTTAGGGGTCATATTAGGCGACCCGAAGAAGGGTGAGAGAAGATTAGTAACAGTGTTGGCCATTCTCTGTCGAACGGAAGGAGAAACTGACGGAAGAACGGGCAGAAAAACAGGGTGAGATAAGGCAGGAGCAGAGGCAATAGCAGAGGGAGCATTAGGAGAAATAGAAGGTGCACTAGGCAAAGTCGTAGAAAGCACAGGTGAAGCAGATGTGATCGGTGGGCCTTGAGGAGGCTGCACAGAAGGAGCAGGAGCCAGCTGAAGAACAGCTGGTGGGTGCTGTGGAGGAGCAGGAGGCAATGCAATCACAGGTTGCGCAACTAAAGGTTGCGGAGGTGCCGTGGCATTTTGCGCATAGGGGGGTGGCGAACTTAATAAATGCGCCATTAACGGATCTTTTTCAAGCTCTATTGCTGCATCTTGCTGAAGAGGCGGCAAAACTGGATAGCATTTATCTATTACCATTTTACGTTGCCTGTGCAACTGCTCACTCATCTGTTCTTCTTCATTCTCTTTAAACTGCATAGCAGCTTGCATTATCGAAATTCCCCTTTCTCTCTTATTTTTCTTCGCTAATTTAATTTCCATCTGTTTGGCCTCCTTACGCCATAGGCGGAAAGAGTCAAACATTGCCGGCCGGGCTTTCTTCTTGAAAAGTTTAACTTCGAGGTTATCTAAGATTTCTGTGTCAAAGCTGCCATATTGGGGCCATTTTAAAACACCATCTTTTCTGGTGTATTTGATCCACACTTCATTGTATGTGATGGGGCCTACTCCATGTTTCACATACAGTTCATAAGTTGGAGTTCCAATCGGAGGAACCGGACACAAGTCCTCCAATCGGGAGTCCCTATTATTACAACCAAGACAAAACAAATTTCCAAGTCTGCTAAGACCAGGCATCTTCGCTCTCTAGTCTAGCTTCAAACTTCAAAGGATTATCGATTACGATATTTCTCGTGAATACACGAGTCCTTTGGCTTTGGCACTTGCAAGTTCCAAATAAAGTGATCCCAAAAGGGGATACCCAAACTAAGACCAACTAAGGACTGGGAGACGCTCCACTTATACTTAACTGAGATATCGATGACGTCACCAGAAGACTCGTCTATCGTTTCGCTCTACCAAACTTCAAGGGTCCAAATCAGGGCGATAGCCAGGGCAGCAGTCCTTTGTAGCCGCCGGGAAGCGGGGAACCTCGCAGCAAAGACTTTCGGACCACGTCGACATGCAGGGGTCGATGAAGTGATTGGCCTTCCTCCAGAATTTTCACACGAAGCTCCTCAAGAACCTCTGGCTGGACCGGTACCGCTGGTATCGCCCCACGTTGGGCGCCAACTGAGGTACTGGGTTTTTCAGAACCGGTATCGAACCGGTAACCCAGTGGTGTCAGGGTACACACCCAAAGACCTCGAGTACTTTCCTGATTTAGACCACAGAAACTCAGAGTCTTCTAGGTGAAGTCAAGGATCGATTTTATTGGCTGCAACCAAGGTAACAGGCGTCCTAGAAGTACAACAGCACGGGATGTATATTCTCAGGAGACTGCTCAATCTTACAAAACCAGGCTTCTCTTTTTATACAAAATATTGTGCTTCAGGCAAACATTCTTGGATTTACAGTATACCATTCGCATATTTTCACTACAAAGGAAAAGCAGAGTCATGATGACAAGCCCACATTTCAGTTTGTCCAGCCCACAACAAAATTACCCGGCAAGGCCCAACATTTCATCAGATATCGGTGGACCCCCAATAAAAACGGGCACCTCCCCATCATAAAGCAAGTGAGAGAGAAAAGAGCAGGGACAGGTGTGAGCAAGATTCGTCAGGGTGTGTGTGTGACAAAAGGGTTTATGGCCTGTTGTGCCTTGATGCTATCTTGTTCGGCCACTGGGAGAGGAACTGACCAAACAGGTTCGGCCTGGGGCAATGGTTTCAGCTTGCTCAGGTCAGAGAAAAGTCAATCAAGGTGTACGTGTCCTTTGATATCGAATTTAGCTGTATTATAAGCCTATGTCAGGGCAACCGACAAAATGGCTGCCGAACACAAAATGGAAGCCAAGGGTTCAAGACGAAAATGACGATTTCGAGGTGAAATCGTCACTCGAATACGACGAAAATGCTTGTACATAGTGTACTAGCCATTTTCGGTCTTTTGATATAAAAATCGTCATGCTATGATGAAGTTTTATTCAAGAGTCCAGAATTTTCAGAACTACATACTTCTCAGTAAATATACTGACTTTGTTGAATACACAGAAATCTACAAATCATAGATTTAACGTGATATTTCCACTCACAAAAAATTTAGATGACGGCCTTTGCCTCTACATTTAATGAGCGCTTCATGCCACATCATATATCTGCATATCAGAGCAAGCATGTTTCATTGAACCTCTTTTATGCAGAGTGATTGACTGATGTATTACTTTTTACTAAGTATCCATCTTGAAATGGTTTACTTTGCTTATAGACATAGATGGCAAGTACAGTATTCCTGTGAACAAAATGTAAGAAAATTCGCCAGGTTTTCATCATTTGTTTAAGTAATAGTAAATATGTTAATGATACTCATCTTACTATCTGCCGTTAAAATGTCTATTGAATTTATTACAGATTTGTATTATTCTGGAACTTGCAATAATTTTAGAAGATGTTGATTAATGAAGTGTTATTTAATTTTTGGCAGAGTGCTCAACTTGTTTGATCAAGTAGTGGGGAAGTAGCAATCTCCTATAAGGAGTGTCACATATTGTGAGGCACATAGGCAATATGGGATCATTCAGGCCCGGACTGGGAACCACAACCGGTCCTGGCAAAGTGCTCGGCCGCCTACCCCTGCCCCCCACCTCACCACTCCGGGGGTTGGAGGTGCCGCCGAGCTCTTTGCCGGGGCCGGTTTTCGGAAGATTTTGGTACAGGGCCGATTTAGCAGCTATGCTGCAAAATCGTCCCTGTAACAAAACTGGCCCCCAGGGGCCCAAAACCGGCCCCCACCCGTGCGGCGCACCGGGGGTTGCCCGGTGCCCGCTATGGCCAGTCCGGCCCTGGGATCATGGCACAGCACTGTACAACCATGGACATCATTTAGGGTTTGCCAGACCACTGGCTTGCACTTTGCGACCACTGGCACTGCCTTTGCGACCCCTTGACTCAGATGTGGCAAATTCAGTGCCAGGTACCCAGTGGCAGCTCATCATTACAGACAAAAGTTTAAGCTCCACTCTTTGTTTTCTGTCAATTTGTTATTACACTAATATATACATATATATTCTCACTATTAGTGCCCTTCTATGGCAACTGAAGTAAGTACAAAATGCTTTCGAATCTATGTTGTGTTCGTGCTTGTGGGTGATAGCGTGCTTATGTGAGAGTGTATGTAAATGTGAATTTGTGTGTATGGGTAAGTATGTGTGGGTGAGTGAAAGTGAAGATCAAAGGGCGTGTGATGTCACTACTGCTACCCCTGGTATTTAGGTGAATTGACGTCCATGAGTACAACAACCTTTACAGCAATGAGGAAGCATTGCCAACACCAAGCACCATGGCACAGGGCTGGTTATAACAGGCAAGCACAATATCCATAATAAACTCCACAATAGCATGGACAGCTGTAGGCATGGAAAGGCACACACTACAGGGGGTGCAGCGGAATCAGTGCAAACCAATAATATTTATTCGAAATGTTCTAGAGGTCAATCTTCATTGGCAGCAAAATAAACAGGTTTGAGAAGTTTGATCCCTGTGGGTGTGAAAAATGAGAATATAGCGGTAATAGTATATATTGTTTCCTTATTAGGGCACCAAACGGAGGGTAATGATTTGACAAAAAAGATGACGAATAAAGAGAAAGGAAACGGGTGAGAAAAAATCTGTACGTGCATTTACGGTAATGGTTTGTTTTGTCATTGAAAAATACCCTTACATTACAGCTGACCTTTAGGTATATCGGTTACCAAAAATGAATGTGAAGCCCAAGGCTGGGATACACTCAGTACGATTTATGAGAAAATAACATACCCAGGCAAAAACAAATATACTGGCAAAGTTCAAGTGTCAACAAATTAATAAAAGATAATCAGGCACAACATTAGCATTCAAGGATTTGATTTAATAAAATTTATAAAAAGGAGTCATGAGGATAATCAATGACAAAGAGACAAATAAAAAGTAACAATAAAAATTCTTTCATTGGAAATTTGATATATATGGATTATTGTTTGTGCAAATATTGCCAATGATCTGAAGGGGAGATGGTTTTCGTCTACGCGTTTCAACACATGAAGTGTCTTCCTCAGGACGCTACCATCTTGTAGATAAAAATAGATAGAACACATTTTTGAAAAAACTGTTTACGATTATGATAAAGATGTGCACATGATCAAAACAACAGTTAAAACGTATAACTTGAACTTATTAGCCAGAGAAAAAAGATAATATAACATGATTTACCGCGTCATAACAATACATTGTACAAAACTATTTGTGGGATATAGTACAATGCACACATCAATATCTTCCGGTTATACAGAGAAGAAAACATTATGCATACAAGACAAAAAAAGGGGGGATTGTCAGGGATCAATAGAAAAGTGGACGCATGGGTTTTGCTAGAATTGCAGAATTGGCCCACTATGGAGTGGAATCAAGAGGGTCAACCTGTATCAAATAGTGGCAGTCAGTGAAGGGGTATCCAAAATGGAGCAGTCCTTTTGTGATACTCACTTCAAAAGCAAGTCAGACAAAGTTTAGGTATTCAACGGGCACAGACCGTACAGAGGACACAAGGAATACACCAGGTCAAAACGGGTCAGGGGAATGTTCATGGGGACCCCTGTGCAAATGTAATCATGTATGAAGCATTTGCTGGGAGAGTACCACTCTGCACTCTATGGAGACCCCAAAGGGTGTGGAGATGAGAACGAGCATATCGAGCAATTAGCTCCTGAGCTACTCGCCGGAGACCCCTGAATAATACCCTCCATCATCACAAAGGCAGAAACATGGAGAGACGGTGCCTCAAACAGTGACTGTGCGTCACTTTCTCCCATCTTAAAAGTGATGCACTGGTGGCGCAAGGGGCTTGTAAATACGCCTCATTGTATGCTGTAGCTACTATAGCTTTGGCAGCCAGTTTGGTACCCACAAAAATATATAAAAGAAAACAATCCTGCCATATTCTTTCACTTTCACTCGGTGGGAACCTACATCGTTCAGAGACAGGTTATTGGATTATTAAATTGTTAAATTACAAGACACCCATATAGGGGATAAGTATTGTGGGTTGAAAGATTCCAATTGCTAAAACATAAGACACACTTTATGGAATGAGTGTGTGGCTGAAATATATAACATACCTGTTTCGATGTTTTTGTTGTTTCCTTGGTTGAGTGAGTGTTTGTGTCCGTGTTTGTTGGTATGTTGAACTTAAGTTTTGGTATTCTGTGTTCTACCCCTAAGTTTTGCTTGCCTCATCAACCGGTGTAGTTTGGAGGTTGTCATACTAGCGTCATGTTTCTGTGGTGTCCATTTTACCTGCACCATTTGTTGATGCAGTGAAATGTTGCACAGTCTGGTGTTTTTAGTCTGTGTTTTCACTGTGTTTCTTAAGGTGGAAGGCATTTGTCTTTGTGTTGAAATCTGCTTCTAGGTTACCCAATGATGCCACGGAAAATCAGGGTTATGAGGGTTCTCTGAAGAGCATTTAAGACCAGACAGACCAGGGCTGAGCGTCTAACTACATCTGCTCCCAGTCCTACCTACTGGAGTTGTCTCCCTACTTCTACATGTCAACCTTCATCACAACAAAACCCCTTGAAAAATAACTCAATAGTGATACTAGAGCATCTTTCTTATAAATGGGAAGAAGCATCATCCAAAATCAATGTTGAATCCAGACGCAAAGCCTCCGAGGATAATTGGACAGCTTCCCGTGCTGCCAGTTTTGGGAGGATGCAAATGTATGCTCAATGGCCAGCATATTATACTTCGGCTCTTCTTCACAGGAGAAACCTGAATATTTTGGAACAATGTCAATGTGATCTGATCCCTCGAACTGGGTACACATGATATGGCTTTGGCAACAGCCTAAAAGAATTCTTTAGGGACAAGATGTCTGAAAACTCATATAAATCTACATATGCTTTAAATTTTTTATCGAAAGTACAGGTCATCTGGGAGTTAGACCAAACTCAGTAAGACTTTGGGGGTTTATTGCAACTTTATTATCAAGGTCAGTGATAACTACACTTTGGCAGTCAAAAATTGCACCACCTTTTTCAGCCTGGCTTCTTAAGATGCAAAAAGTATATAAACAAGAGCAATTTTATGCAATACGCACAGGTGCAGGCAACACATTCCATAAGAATTGGAAGTATTATGATTATTTCACAAGTATACATTAATTGGCTCTTTGCAGAAAGATTTTAAAAAATAATGTATTTATCTTTTTCCACGAATCAAAAGGCGGACATTATGAGAGCTATGGCAATATGTTGAAACGTAGAGCATTGTCATGGCATAATTACATATCAGAGATTGCAATATATAGGAAGTACAATAAGACTCGAGAATACACCAAACACAGGAGATTACAGCTAACAACGGGAAAGGCATTGGGAGTGAGAATACCATATACAATAGTATCTTGGCTGGTGGAATATAAGGAGGGTGTGGCAGTGGGAGGGGGAGAGACTGAGCTCTGGGAGTCAGGCTCCAGAGAGAGCAAATAAGTCAGAAGAGGTTGCCAAATATGTTCATGTCTGGCCGTGGGGGGTAGTCGTGTGGCATAAACTTCACTTGTCAAGTCACAATAGGTCATTCACTTCAGCCAGGCCTTGGTAGTGGGATGCATTGCGCTGCCCCAAAGGAGAGCAATCTCTCTCTTCGCTAATAGCAAAGCGATTGCCGCAAATATACGGACACTCTTGGAGATGGGTGCTACATTACCCCAAAGCACCATCAGGGGAGAGGGGTATAGAGTCAGCGAAAACATGCTGGAGGGGATGCCAAATACGTTAGACCAGTATTTGCTGACAGGCGGACAAGTCAAGTGGAAGAAGTCTTCCTCCACGAATCTGCATTTAGGACACAAGATCGACCTGGAGAGGTCGAGTTTGGTGAGACCAGCAGGGTGGAGTAAGATCTGTGCTAAACACAAAAGTGAAGTAGCTTATGACGATATGTGGACAACAATAAGACCAGTCCTTGTCGTAGAGGGGATGACCCAGATCCTCCTCCTACTTCAGTCGAACCCTACTGTCAGAGGTGGGTCTGAGTGCCATACAGACGAGGTAGAGTTTGCTGACCAAATGAGACCAAACAGGGTCCGTCTTTAAGTACGTAAGAGTAGGAAAATCTTCAGGGGCAAGAGGGTAAGAAGAAATGTGGGAATGTAGTGTCCCATGTCGCTGGCAAAATACAAACGTATCCATGTAGGTGGCATCAGCAATTCTGATGTCTACTGAATGGGGTAGCACATGTCCATCTGGAAATATGTCGCCTATTGTGTGGAGATTATGGCAAGACAAAGTCCGTTGATCAAGTTTTCCGAGTGTCAAAGGCAGTCAGGGGTTACTTGAGAGGGGAAGTTCAGGGGAGTATAAAAAAATCATATCCCAGGACCTTACTAACTTTTTTCCAGGCACAGCTTGTAGTAGACAAGGTCTGAATATCTGTAGAGTCTAGTCTCAGACTCTGAAGCAAAAGAGCTGCTAGGTGCATTGGATCAGCCAGGACCCATTCTGGTTTAGCATAATTTTTCTTTTTACAGAGTTTTATATAGCGCAAACTTGACCCGAAGGTATCGGGTATCAGAGTGCTTTACTTAGATCCAGTTGCGTTACATGGGGACACATTCATTTTGTTGTTAGGCACGGGGAGATTAAGTGATTTGCCCAGAATCACAGGATGTTCAGTGTAGTTGCCGGTGACTCAAACCCAGTTCCCCAGATTTGAAGTTGACCGCCCGAGCCATTAGGCCTACTCCTCTCCCAAGCATATGGTATAGGGGTTTCCGGATGGTACCAATAGAATGCGTCTGCCTTCAAGGTTGCCACAATAGTTCCCCTTCTGAAAAAGCCCGGGGCAGATCCGTTAACCCCCTCTAACTATCGCCCCATTTCCCTTCTCCCTTGCCTGTCTAAAATCTTGGAAGCACATGTGGCCAGATGTCTATCTAATTTTGTTGAACAAACGGAATATTTGGAGCCAAACCAAGCGGGCTTTCGGCCAGCCCATTCAACGGAGGCAGTAGTTCTTGCAGTCCTGGATACTCTAGGAGCTAATTCAGATAGGGGAATCCCTCAGGCCTTGGTGCTTTTGGATTTGTCTGCAGCGTTTGACACGGTCTACCATAACATCCTGTTGAACCGTGTCGAACAAGCAGGCATCCAAGGTCCTGCCTACAATTGGCTTAAGTCATTTCTCACTGGCAGAATGCAAGCAGTGCGACTGGGCACTTTGACTGCCCCTACGGTGACCACCTCTTGTGGTGTACCGCAGGGTTCGTCCCTGTCGCCATTATTGTTTAACCTCTATCTGAGGCCTCTGCTCTATTCTATAAAAAATCAGAAGGTCACTATTTTTAATTATGCAAACGACCTCCAGATGATTTTCCCCCCAGATGCCCCTAATGATGCTGTGGAATTTCAAACCACCATGCTCCACATTCAACATTGGATGGACAGCAACCATTTGAAACTCAACCCAGGCAAAACGGAATTGGTGTTGCCTGGGAAGAGTAAGGACTGCTGGGGTCCACACTTCTGGCCTAGCGAACTGGGTCCCCCCCCTACTCCGTCCTCGTCTGTAAAAAGTTTAGGGGTAGTAATTAATGCCGACCTCTCACTTAGAGGACAGGTGGGTGCAGTGATCTCCACTAGTCTCTATCAGCTTCGTAAAATTAGGAAAATCGCTCACTTGCTGACCTACTCAGCTCTAATCCAAGTGGTGATAGCGCTGGTTCTTTCACGCCTGGATTTTGCAAACTACCTTTATATTGGAATGCCTCAGTACCTATTAAAACGTCTGCAAATGGTTCAGAACCAGGCGGCCAGACTAATATACAAACAGCCAAAATGGCATTCTGCCAGGTCCCTGTTGATCATGCTCCACTGGCTTCCTGTGGAGCAACGTGCGGCATTCAAGACTGGGTGCCTAGCTTTTAAAGCACTGCATGGCAACAGTCCAAAATTTATCACGGCCATGATCAACAAACATGTCTCCCGGCGCAATTTGCGCTCATCCTGTTTGCATCTTCTATCTGTCCCGACTATAAAACTCACACGGGCTGGAGGTTGTAGATTTCTTACTTGGCACCTACTCTCTGGAATTCTCTTCCGGTAACAATGAAAAGCTGTGACAACCTACTTGGCTTTAGAAAAGCACTAAAAACTTGGCTGTTTGGGCTAGCCTACTAATCGGGTCTGTCATAACAACTTAAGCAGGAGCAGCGCCATGAAACCTTTGGGTGACCGTGTGCTTTATAAGTAAATGATAACATTAACATTAACAATGCATACTGAGCATGGGCCAGTAGGAAACACTTTGAAAATCTGGGACTGCGAAGTTACACCGATCATGTGGATGGAAAAGGGTATTATAAGCGATCTGAGGTCTGCGACCAGCCCAGATAAATTTTAAGAGGAGACTGCGCACAGTGACAAAAAGGAATTTGTCAAAGGGGTGGATATGTTTACAAAAGAAATACAAAAACTGGGGGAGGACAACCATTTTAATAATGACAGTACGGCCTGCCATATAGGGAGGAAGACAAATCCAGCACTCTATTTGGACCACAAGTTTGTTGGTGGCAGGACTGTAGTTAAGGCAAATCACTTGTTCTTTGTCCGTATGCAAAATGACACCCAAATATTTAACAGTATCTGCACACCATGTGAAGGGATATTCACGGAGGGAAGAGCAGTGACATCTGTAAGGGGGAAATTTCAGACAAAGTCCAATGAATGTGCAGACCAGAAAGACTGCCAAACCAAAGGATCTCTCGCATCAAGGGGCTAAGTTGACACAGAGGTGACGAACAAACAATAACATATCGTCGCCATACATAGAAATGAGGAGCAGACCAGATTTAAAGTGCAGGCCACGATGCAAGTGGTTTTCCTGAAGTTGGTAGAACCAGATGGTCCATAGCTATAATAATCAATAGGGCAGAAAGAGTGCACCCCTACCTGGTACCCCAGGATATGGCGAAGGGCTCAGAAAGAGATCCGTTTACCCGTGTGGTGGGCTGTAGGGTCTGAATATAGGAGAGATATGAGGGAGAGAAACCCAGTGGGTATCCCAAAGTTGCGCAGTGTTGCATGGAGAAAGGGCCATTCTAAAGAATCAAAAGCCTTCTCCACATGGAGTAGGGTGACCACAGCAGGTATTTCTGGGGAGACCTTGTTCAGAATGGAGAATACGATACGCGAACTCAATGAAGTGGACCTATGAGGAACAAAACCCGGATAGTATGGAGGAAACTATTTGTTCAAGCAGCAGTAATAATCTATTGGCAGCTGCTTTAGCCAGGATCTTATTGTCAAGATTAAGCAAACAGAATGGCCTATAGGAGGCGCATAAATTGGGGTCTTTGCCAGGTTTAAGCAGCATAGAGATCACTGCCTCGTGCATAGTGTGTGGAAGGATCCCCTTATCCAGGGCCTCAGCATAAACATCCAGTCGGCAGGGGACGAGAATACCCTATATGCCTTATAAAAGGCTCCAATGAGGCCATCTAGGCCAGGGGCCTTGGAGCCATCTAGGAAGGCGATCTCCCGAGTGATTTTCTCTGTTGTAAAAGGTTCATTTAAGAATTGGGATTGACCGGTGGTGAGGCAGACCTGGCTAATTCCTCAAATATGCCAAGCGCATTGTGTTATCAGGATCCAAGCATGAAGTGCATAGGGACTTTTAATAGGATACTAATTTTCAAATAATGTCTTAGTTAGCAGAAATGTGGGTGTCGCCATCCAAGTGGAGTTCAGTAATACATGAGGGACCCTATGTGGGACACTGCCAAGTTACGACCAGGGCGTTCACCCTCACCATATTTACGGGTTGCAGAGTATTTGCCAAGGTACGTAGTCTCCCTTGGCATAGTCCTAGAATTCTGTAAGAAGATCTGTCTGTCTGTGTAAGTAAAAGGGAGTAAAGTGGGGAGTATTTGCCTTGTTGAGTGAACAAGTTTGGCTTCTATTCAGGCTAGGCTATTGCAGATGTCCTGAAGCACGCCTGCGTGCTTCGAAATCCAGCCCCCGTGTATATATACCTTAAAGGCATACCACAAGATGGCATGACTAATAATGGAGCTCGAGTTAAGCTCAAAATATTCAAGTATTGAAGCACAAAGTTCTGAGCGAAAAATAGCATCCAACAAAGCAGTGGCTGGGGAGGACCAATGTCATTCCCAGCCTTCCCCATAGGGGAGGGTGAGAAACAGTTTCACAGGGGCATGGTCGGACAACGTATGTGGTAAGATGTGTATGTACATAAGCTTTGGGCGAGCATTCTCGGACAGGAACCAGTAGTCCTGCCACGTCCAGGGCCCAGCCTTCCCTATAGGGGAGGGTGAGAAACAGCTTCACAGGGGCATGGTCGGACAACGTATGTGGTAAATTGTGTATGTAAATAAGCTTTGGGCAAGCATTCTCAGACAGGAACCAGTAGTCCTGCCACATCCAGGGCCGGACTGGCCGTAGCGGGCAACGGGCATTTCCATCGTGGGCAGCTAGGGTGGAGGCCGTTTTTGTTACCGGGGGTCAGCAATATCAGCCCCCTGTAACAAAATCGTCCAAAACCGGCCCTCACAAACTGCTCGGCTGCACCCCCCCTCATCCCAGGGGTGGGGGCCAGTCGGGCAGTTTGTCGTCCGGTTTTGGTTCCCATTCCGGCCCTGGCCACATCCACACCGCATGAGAAGCGGAATAAAAAAGTGCATCCAGAGCACTGCAGTGACAAAGATGCCAGGCATCTCGGAGGTAATGTGTATCAATTATATCTCGGAGAAAACATAGTGCACGTGTTTTGCCACCTGAACAAGTCCTGGTGGTGTCTAATGAGGGGTCAACAATTAAATTCATATCCCCACCCAACCGTATGATGTCTCTGTCAAATCGGCTATGAAGGACCGACAGCTCCTGAAAGAAGAAGGGATCGCCCACATTAGGGGCGTAGACATTCAGAAAGAAGACTTGCCTCCTCATCAATGCCCTTGTCACAAGGGCATACCATCCATGGCTGTCAGTGATAGTAGTGTGATGGCTAAAGGGAAGACTTCTATGAAAGAGTATACATACTCCACGGGAATAAGTGCTGTAGTTGGCAAAGTATCTGTGGGGCCACCAGGAAGCTGTGAAGAGGAGAGGACTGAGGAGGGAGATGTGTCTCCTGTAAGAACACAACCTTAACACCATGTCGATTAAGGTAGGCCAATCAATACCTGTTTGCCGTTTTGGCGATTGTTAAGACTGTGGATATTCCATGTGAGGAATGTAAGTTCCACCACAAATCTATCACCGCTTCATCATCAAAATATAGGGAGCAGTAATGTCAAGTTGTGTGTGTAGAACCATGGACAGTATCGTCCAATCTATTTGAAAAAAAAGAAACACACCAAAAATAACAGCCATAGAGACCCAAATTAACCATCCCCACTCACACTGGGTATTAGAGACACAGCGAATCCCATAGAAGCCCAAACAATAAACAGAAATCCAAACATTCGAGACATGGAATACTCCGTGGGAGGTGAACAACGCTGTGACAATCAATGCCCATAATGAAAAGTGATAATTGGTGATTAATCAATAGATATCAGGGTTACATGAATAATGGACATTTGAGGCAAATATAGAGCTGGTTACCTACAACATGACAACCTACTGGCCAAGTGAGAAATAGGAATAAATGCAAAGAACCAACTGAACAGTTCAGCCAGAAGGGAAAGTTTGGCGATACGTTGAGGTCTAGGGAGGAGTGCTCCGGGCTGGTGCAGAATGATGGAAGTCAATTAGTGCCCAAGTGTTTGCAAAACGAAAGCACCTTTGGCAGGGTATCGAAGAATAGGGCGGGCCTTACCGTCCGCAACCACCCAGAGCCTTGGTGGGTACAACATACCATACTTGAATCAGTGCTTGTGATGTTGGGTTTTTGCATCTTTGAATTTCTGCCTCGCTTCCTGGACGGTAAGTGTAAAGTCAGGGTAAATAGAGATCGTGGAGCCCTGATTCTGCTTCAAAGTATAGTTTCACGGTCTCTATATTTCAAAAGGCAAGCCACAATGGGGTGGGGTGAGATTCCCGGAGGGGGACGGGGACCCAACGATCTTTCGGCCCTTTCAACAACAAATGTGGACATAAAATGTTGGGAGCCAAACAAATCGGTGAGCAGCGAGTCTACAAAATGGTTGGGTTGTTCCAAGCTGGTCGATTCCGCAACGCTAACTATACGAATGTTGTTTTCAGCACGAGTGCGCTTCAACGTCCTCATTTTTAATAGGTACTGTTTTCAGGCTACGCTCCACTTTCTCCAATCGCCGGATCAGGAAAGTCGCACCATACTCAAGGCTGGGGACGCACTCCTCAGCCACATCTAGAAGAGTGCCATGGCAAGCGGTCCCCCTTGTGATCCAGCCGAGCGGCAAGTGTGTCGAAGCAGGCATCGATTGAGTGAAAGCCAGCCCAGAGGTCCACCATAATAATAGCCAAAATACCCTCTGGGGGGTCAGGGAGACTCGGCTAGCCCTGTTCATCCTCTACATCAGATGGGGAGTCAGACCTCTCTGCCAATAAGGCAGGATCAAAGGTAAGTTTGCGTTGTTTAGGGTCTCCGCAACCCATGATGAATTAATCCCTGGTGCACCACAAGAAAACTCAGCAGCTTAATTATTAGAGGGTGGCTTGCGTGGGGGAGATGAAGACAGAGAGATCAGCAGATTAAAGGTTGTAGGAAGGCCCAGCAAAACGCCTCCAGGCCTGTAGCAGAAAGTATGGTGCTGCCAAGCTAAAAATAAAGGTCAGAGCTGTTATAGCAAAAGGTGACAAGAACGACAAAAGTCACTGAAGCACTCCCTCGCCAACACAGGAGCAGCAGACGGTAAGATAGCAGAGCAAAGGTAGGCCAAAGCTCAGGGGACAACAAGCCAAGTGGTGGGGAGAGGAGACCCAGTAGTATGGTATGGTAAATCGGAGGGAGGTCTTCTGGGGAGGCAATGAAGAGAAATGTAATGTGGAGTGACAGCCAGGCAGTAGTGTTGCAGAGAAAAGAAGTGTAGATCCAAATGAGGCCTGTAAAATATCAAGGAGGGGCTGTGCCTAACTCACATGAGATGGCCTCCGACAGGCAGCTCTGGCAACAGGGGGCAAGGGAACTAACCACCCTGCATCCCCAAGGGAGGAGACTGAATCAAGGGACGTCCCGGCCCCCACGCGGCTGCACGGGCCCTAGGTTACATAGGTGGGTGCAGCAATGCCAGTCCTGAGTTCCAATGAAGTGTGCCCGCCAGGCCCCCCACAGCAAGAAGTTGTCAGGCAACACGGGACGGGACAATGGTGCATCCCAGCATCAGGTCATGTGGGTGCAGCAGGCAACGGTGGATGTAGGATGGCATGTACAGCCATGCCCCAAGCAGACGCCAGCCAGGCTCCACGCCTCGCGGCCTGATGGATTGTGCACACCGCCAGTTCCTAGAGGGAGCAGCAAGCCTGCTGTAGCGCTGATGGTGGGGGAGCGGGTGTCGACAATCTGGGGTAAAGGCAGGGAGTGAGAGGCAATATGGGTGTACGGGAGAGGGGCCCTGCCAGGCTCTGTAGCCTCAGCCTCAGGCTAATCCACTGCCCCTGTCACTGTTGTAATTTATTTATTTATTTATTTATTTTAGGTTCTTATAAAGCGCTAACAATCATCCTGGATAGGATATCACGGCGCTGTGTTTGCTAATGTGAAAGTGGCGTGGATGACAGTCTAGAGGAGATTTATTCGGGAAGGGGAAAGAGGAAAGATTTTAGCTGCTTCCTAAATGCCAGATGGTCTTCTGTGAGTCGGAGGGCTGTAGGTAGTTCGTTCCATTTGGCGGCTGCAATATGAGAGAAAGCGCGTTCGCCCATCCTGGCTCTCTTTACCCTGCAGGTTTTTGCGCGAGCCAGAGATTGAGAGCGGAGGTTCCGAGTGGGCGCATAGAGCTGAATCCTATTTCTGAGGATGAGGGGGCCAGTTTTGTGAAGCGCTCTATGAGTGATGCACATCATTTTAAAGGATGCTCTTTGCCTCATAGGCAGCCAGTGGAGGTGGCGCAGACAGCTCTTGGCCGAGTCGTATTTCCTTTTCATACATATGGCTTTGGCTGCTGCGTTCTGCACCATTTGGAGCTTGGTAAAAAGGTACTCGGCCATGCCTACGAACAAAGAGTTGCCGATTCCCACGGCACGGTTATTACTGAGTGAATAAACGCTATTATTAGTTGCACAGCGTGGTTCCGACTGCCGAAGCCGGGCCATGCCTCTTTATCCCATGGCGTCATGTGCCAGCACTCCTGCGTCACCTTCAGGCATGGGTAGACTGAACCGCTACCCCGCCGGAGGACATTACATTCCTTCTAACCTTTATTAAACAGTAAACAAAACATCAACATATAGATCTGTAACCAGTTCCGGGTGTGCCATCGGTCCTCAGTTGCTACCAAGTCAAAGGGACAGTCCGCTGCGAAACCTTGTTCCCTCACACCATGAATCCCGCCAAACGGGAAGATGGAGCTGGATTGCTCCTCAGGCCATATCTGGAATGTTCTCCCCAGGATGATGATAGGGGAGGGCCACTTCCTGTCAAACTCCACCCTCCAGGGATCTCACCGAGGAGTCGGACAGTCCTCTGTCTGGAGTTCCCAGTGGTGATGGTGTTTCTCGGTCAGATCTGTCCGGATAATCCATGGGGATAATCCCTTGGCTCTCCTCCATCTCTTCAGCCACTCTCCGTTGACTTGGGCCAGCTTTGATATGAAGAGTTGGGAGTTCCAGAATGGACCTTTATGAAGAATGATATATTCCTATTGAGTTCTTCAGCTCCTCTCTGGGCTTTTACCATCGTGCCGGTTCTGCGGATCACTGTCCACTGGCCCTTTTCAAATGGGTGACAGAACTTGCTCCCAGGGTCCAGGGAAGACATGGCTTGGCAGTTCGGGCTGGACTGTTCCCATGAGGAACAGGGTCAGACTGATTTGCATATGGCCATGTCTGAACTGGGGTGGCAGAGTGAGCTAAAGAATGGTGATGGATTAAACCCAGATCAGTTGACTGGGGGTGAGTGTTTGATTTGCTCAAACGCCCCGTCCATCATCCCCTTTTGTATCGCTTTGTTCGCCCTAAGTTGGCAGGGTATGCTCAGACATGAGTCCCTTGCTCACTTTGCCACTGGATTAAAGATAGCCTGGCCGATGAGGATTATGAATCCGAAACCGGTACCAGGATGCTTGTTTCCGGTCCAGGGAAGACATGGCATGGCAGTTCGGGCTGGACTGTTCCTATGAGGCACAGGGTCAGACTGATTTGCATATGGCCATGTCTGAACTGGGGTGGCAGAGTGAGCTAAAGAATGGTGATGATTAAACCTAGATCACTTGACTGGGGATGAGTGTTTGATTTGCTCAAACGCTTCGTCCATCATCCCCTTTTGTATCGTTAATCTGTATTCTCTCAGGAAGCTATAGATGGCTCTCGCAAGGGGTGCTTCTTCAGCTGTGCAATGCGAATTACCTTGTTGAGAGTGCGCATGTACCTCTCTACTTCCCCGTTTGCTTGGGGCCAGCGCGGTGTCACCTTCTGATGTTGAATGCCCCAGGATTTGAGATAGTCGGCAAACTCTTGCCCCTGAAAGGGCGGGCCATTATCCATCTTTACCACCTCAAAGATCCCGTCAGTTGCAATGATTTTTTCTACTTTTGTAATTTCCTCCATGGCTGTTTGACCTCCAACGATTTCTATCTCGGGGTACTTTGTGTAATCATCATTGACCACGAGGGCGTAGCGTTCATCCTGTAGATGCCCAAAATCGATATTGACACACTCCCACGGTCGTCGGGGGTTGTCTTCTGTGATGACGGTGTGAGGACGATCCGGTTGGCCTGACACATGGCACCATTGGCAATTTGTGACTGTCTGCTTGACCATCGGGTTCCTCCCCGGGAACCACACATTCGCTCTTAGATGACCCTTTGTCTTCACCACACCCTGGTGCCCTCTGTGTGCGAGGTCCACCTCTTGTTGAGCAAGGCTTGACGGGATTACCAGTCACGGACCTCTGAGCAAACAGCCACTGCCGTCGACAGACAGTTCGTCCATTGATCCGCATGATCAATTCGAATATGGCCTTCGCCTGGGGGGTCCGACGGGTCATCGTGGTCTGAATGGGTCACCAGTCATTCACCCGAACTGCGGTGATGACCAGTTGCAGACACTCGTCGTCCCGGGTGGCCTCTATTATAGCTTCAAGGCTCATCGGAAGTAGTCGGGATCTCTCCGCTATGAACCGGACGTATTCCTCCGTGTCCTCTGCATCTTCTTCTTCCGCTTTGGTTGCGGCCCTCGGATTCCTTGATAGGTAGTCAGCTGGGTTGGATGAGCCTGGCTTGTACTCCACCCGGTAATCATACCCTTACAGTTGAAGGTTCCATTTCTCTATCCTCGGGGGGGGCTTTGATGCAGATCCTTGAAATAGTGGGATGAGGGGGTTGTGGTCAGTGGAGACTGTGAATGGGTGGCCATACACGTAGACGTGGAAATGCCGGCAGGCCCAGTGGATTGCGATTGCCACTCTCTCTATCTGAGAGTAGCGCTGCTCAGTGTCCGTCAAGGAGTGGCTCGCGTATGTATTTGGGTCCCATTCATCATTGCGTTGTAGCTGCATGAGCACTGCTCCTAGTCCGTAGGGACTGGCATCAACGGCCACATTGGTGGGCTGGGCTGGGTCAAAATATAATAGCGTGGTTTCCGCCTAAAGGGCTCCTTTAGTGTCTTTGAAAACTTGTTCTTGGTCGGGCCCCACTTCCAAGTGGTGGTGGACTTTGGCAGCTCCCTGAGGAGCTTTGTGATGTTGGATAAGTCCGGCATGAAACGCCCACAGAAGTTTACCATCCCTAGGAAACTCCATACTTCAGAGATGTTGGAGGGTGCGGGGGCTTCCTGAACGTCTCGCCCTTTGGCAGGGTCTGGGGCTACTCCTTTGTCTGAGAACGTGTAGCCGAAGAAACTAATTTTGTTCTTCAAGAATTGGCACTTTTCTTTGTGCAGAGTGAGTCCGAACTCTTTGATCCGTTGGAGAACAGTGCGAAGCCTTCGTTGGTGGTCTTCCATTGACGAGGCTTACACCAATAGGTCGTCACTTACATTCAAGACTCCAGGGAGTCCACTGAGGACTTCTCTGATGGTGTTCTGAAACACCTCATTGGCACTCGATATCCCGAAATTGAGACGCCTGTATCTCCAGAGGCCCACGTGCGTAGAGAATGTAGTGATGTACCGAGAGTCCGGATGTAGGGACAGTTGGTGGTATCCTGTTAAGTGACGCTCCCTTTTTACTGCTGCGTTTGGAAGGTACATGTCAACACAGGTGCGGACCTGTCCTGGCTGTTTTGGCTTTCTCGTCACTATGATCGGGGACACCTACGGAGTAGGCCCGCTATCCTTCTCTATTATCCCTTGCTTCTCCAGCTCTTCCAGCTCTTCCTTCACCTTTTGTCGCAGGTGGAATACGATGTGTCCGTGCCACAGTGCTACCGGTTGGACTGACAGGTCAATTTGGAGAGATACCTCTTTCCCTTTTAGGCATCCAATGCCCTTGAAGACGTCAGCAAATTCTTCCATGATGGCCGCCAGTTCTTCTTCTTACACTGCCACAGTGAATGAGATCAGTCTCAGTTCTTCTGCTGTCTGACCACTTACCGGCATTCCACTTCCTTCTTTGGTCACGTACACCGTGGTGGGGATCTTGAGGTCTTGGTGCCTAAGTTCTGTTTTGAAGCATCCCAGGAGAGGGATGGGTGTTTTCTGTCCGTAGGCAAATACCCGAATTTTCGCTTCGCGCAAAGGTGGGCGTGGACTCAACTGGTTCAACACATTGGCAGCCATCAATTCAATCGAGGCTCCGTGGTCTATGGTGGCCCTTACTTCTTGGTGGTGGATCTTGAGTCTGCACTTTGGAAGTCGCTGTCTTTTCCATCGTGACTGATCCACTGCGAATACATAATGGATAGGGTAGTCCCATGTGTCGTCATCATTATCTTCGCTGTTTTGCGTCTCAGCTACAGTCTGTGCCTTCTCTTTATGGGGCTTCAACGACCAGAAGACCGCCACGAAATGGTTAATCCAACCGCAGTCTGTGCACCGCTTCCCTCTCGCTGGGCAGTCTTGCATGCGGTGGGGCGTGCCTCTACGGCAGCCACATTCTTTCTGTTTGTCTTGCGGACGTTTCCCTGGGGCTTGGCGTGACTTGGCCCTCACCACGTTCACCGTCTCCTCCATGTTCACCTGTTCCATCTTGATGGGACGCTCTGGCTTGCCACAGTTCCTTTGACCGTCCCAGGATGTGGCTATCAGCCAGGGATTTGCCGGACTCTTGGAGGATGTTCTCTCGGAGTTTGGAGGAGTAGCACCCTTGTATTATCTGGCCCCTGATCCCCTCTTGCTCGTCTTGGAAACCGCATGTGCTGGCCAGTTCCTTCAAACGCTTATGGAATGCGTCTTAGGATTCTTCTGCTTCTTGTTTGGCCTGGCGAAAAATGAACCTTTCATAGTCTGTTCGCCATTGGCTCAAAGTGAGCATTAAGAATGTTGAGCAGCGTCGCATACGTTTTGGGGGTGGCCTCCACTAGTGTCTTGTAGATGCGGTGTATGTCCTTGCCCCCTAGGTGGAGGAGTAGTGCTCTGCATCTGTCCCGGGCTTTACCTGCCCCTTCAAAATAGATTTGCAGACGATCCGTCCAGTCCCGCCATCGAGGAGCGAGGGAGGAGGGGGCACCATCCACGACAAAGGGCTTTATGGCCGGGATCGACGCCATCCTGATGCAGTTGTGGGTACAGCCCCCCTACTGGACAGGGTGGCAGCCGCCTGGCCGACATTGACAGTGGCGCAGTTGGGGTTTATGTCCTGGTAATGTTGGTACTTAGCTTGACTTCCACTCCTCCAGGGCGCTGGGGTCATCTACGTACGTGGGCTCAGGCTGATGGGGGACTGAAAGTAGGTCACTTGCTTCACATAGGTACTCCTAATGGCTGCAGGGCCTTCATAGGTAGCAGCAGGCTGGACTTGTCTGTGGATACAGACCTGCAAACACTGATAGCAGGCATGCACAACATAGCTAGCTCCTCACGTGGTTGCAAGGCTTCTATGGTAGGCCGCAGACCGGCACACAATGTGGCTGCAGGGCCTCAACATATGGCACCGGCCACTAAAAGTCAGCAGCAGAACACAGGCCTCGGCGTGGGCCCATCACCGCCTCGTCGCCAGTGTAATGATTCCTGCGACGCGGTAATTACTGAGCGCAGCGGTAGTCGGAATAAAGACTCAACGCTATTATTAGTTGCACAGCGTGGCCCCGACTGCCGTAGCCGGGCCACGCCTCTTTATGTTATAATCGCGCATGGCGTCATGCTGGGTATACTGAACCGCTACCCCACCGGAGGACATTACAGCTGTGGGGCCTCCGAGGCGGGCTAGGCCGCCCCTTTCCAACCCAAGCGCCCTGCAGGATAAGGCCCCATTGATGCAGCAGCCATCAATTTTAGACCCCGAGGACAAGAGGAAGACAAAGTCTTTCTCGTATGGGACAGATGGAGTCAACGCTGTAATGCAGTAACCCTCAGGATTGAGGCAAGCAGTGCTGGAGCTTTAACACAGTAGGCTCTGGGATGCCAAGTATCAGGGCTAGCTTGAGAAAACATAAGGCGGAACAGCCTTTAAAAATAAAAGAATAAACACAATACTCACAGTTCAAGTCTGATGAGAGCCCAGCAGATACAGGCAAGCGGACGGCTAGCAAGGTCAGTATGATATGCGTGAGAAAGAACGCACCCAAGGATGAATGAAGAGAAGTACTCTCAACATCAACTGATAGACTAAATGGGTAATGACCGATACACTGAAAAATCATATTGATAAAAGTTTTCATTTACCAAACATGTGATTGACCAATTGCTTACCTGTTAATAAATCTATTCAACCCCACAGTTGGCCAGGCAAACCATTTCACTTGAGCGGGAAAGCGGGTTAGATTGCTGAATGCATGGTTTATTGTTTTGTTTTTAGTGCTGGAGGGAATACCTCTGTTGATTCTTGATAATTACACTTGCATATAAAGCATGACAGAGTGACACCTAAGCACAACAGAAATATTCACACAAAAACACTTTGCAAACTTGTCAGCTGGGGTAGGGTGTATGCACTGCTGCCACAGCACTGATGGGGGTGGCTGGGCCAGTTGCAAATAGCATTGGAGTTCCTGACCTTCTCTTAGAGGATAATGGGTTATGACAGCAGCTTCTATAGATGGCAGTGGAGCTGTTGCCCTGGCTGCAGGATTTCTACCCGGGACAGCAGCAGTGTTTATGGCACCTCAAACACTGAATGCTCTGAGATATATGGCAGTGTGAGTGGCAAGAAAAGGCCCAGACTAAGGTGTAGTAGCACCGCCAGGGCAGGGTGTTGGGCAATTGCACTCTTATTTAATCTACAGTTGTCCTTACCCAAATGATCAACTCTATGTTTTAGGTAGGGGTTGTAATTTTGTGCATTAGTGCTTTAGATGTGCACTAGATTACATTACACAAAGTCTGATTCGTTTTCTGACGTCTCACCTTAGACAGCACATGCGCTGCTGCTTGCAAGACATTTTGTTTACTTACCGGGGCTTAGAGACCACCCATCGCTTACCATTGGTTGGCTTCTTTGTCACTCTTATTTCCTTGCCTCTCTTTGTCCATTGTGTGCTGGCTTCACTTCCTCCTTATGTCTTTGTCCTTCCCCTGGAACATGGCCCAAGTACGGCTTCATTACCCAGGGTTCATCCCCTGCTAGCTCTTTTAGAGTTTATTTTTCCCCTATTTTTCTTTTACTTGCAGCACTCCATATGAGTGCATGCTATGTCTCCCCCGTAACATGTTGTTGGTTGCCCCCTCCTGCATTGCTGCTTACACCCACGGCCTCCTGTGTTGTTGCTTGCCCCGACCTTGTTGCTTGCACCGACCTTGTTGCTTATCCCGACCTTGTTGCCTATCCTATCCCACCCCTCTCGACCCTTTCACATAGTTGCTTGCCCCATCCCTCCTGACTCCTCCTGCATTGTTGCTTGCCCCATCCCTCCCATGTTGTTCCTTGCCCATCCCATCCCATTTTGTTGCTTGTGCCATCCCTTCCTCTCCTGTGTTGTGTGTTGCCTCTTCCCTCTCGCTCTCTCCCACGTTGTTGCTTGCCCCATTCCTATGGCCCCCCCACATTGTTGCTTTCTTCATCCCTCCTGCCTGAATTGGTACTTGCCCTGTCATCATTGCTTTCCTGTCCATCCCTCCTCCTCTCACATTGTTGCTTGCCCCGTCCACTCACTCCCTCACTACTTTGTTGTTTGCCACATCCTCAGCACCACCTCCAGGGTTGTTGCTTGCCATGTCCCTGCTACCTCCTGTGTGGCTGCATGTAATGTCCCACTCTTGTATTGTTGTTAGATCTTTTTCTCTGGAAGGGAGGGGCAAAAACGCAGTCAGCTGCTTTGCAACACAGATAAAAGACATTGACAAACCCAATAGCTCTCATATGGGCAAAACCTATTGGCTTTGGCAATGCATGTTTTCCTTTTTATGCATTGGGAGATTAAGTGGCTTGCCCAGAAATACAAGATGTTAAGCAGACAATAGGACTCAAATCAGTTTCCAGTTCCAATGTTGGCCGCACTGACCGTTGCGCCACGTCTCCTCCTCACCTGTTATAGGCGAGATGTATTTCTTGCTGCATTTCTGCCCTTGCCTTAACAGTGGCGCAGAGGAGGGTGTGTCCCTGCTGCCATGGGTGTGGTGAAGCATACCTTCAAAGATCAAAAAATGTAAATAGGGAGCTACCCTTTCTGGCAGGAAAAGGATTGGGTCTACAATCTTATAAAAAACAGAGCTCCTTCTCCTGAGTTTAGTAAATGGTAGGTGGTGTTATGATCCCAAGGGGACATTTACTACAATTGGAAGGATTATAATGTTACACCGGTTACCAAATTTACAACTAAGTGCATGTCAGGCCTACTCTTGGGCCTGACATGCACTTAGTTGTAAATTTGGTAACCGGTGTAACATTATAATCCTTCCAAGTGAAGCATACCTTCTGCAGCTGCAGTGCAAGGCATTTGGGAGAGGAGTTGGCCTAACGGCTAGGGCTGTCGACCTCGAATCTGGGGAACTGGGTTTGAGTCTTGCAATGACGCTGAACATCCTGTGATTCTGGGCAAATCACTTAATCTCCCAGTACCTAAGAAAAATGAATGTGTCCTCATGTAATGCAACTGGTGCTATGTAAAGCGCTCTGATACCCGATACCTTTGGGTCAAGTTCGTGCTATATAAAACTCAGTAAAATATATATATTTTTTTTACATGCCAAGAGTGAGACTCCCAACTCAGATAGAAACAAGCCATCACCCCAATATCTTTCATAGCCGTAAACTGCTTACACGTCCACATGCATGTGTCTGCCCCATGGGCGAGCAGATCAAAGTTTCAATGTTCTCACAAACACTTGCAAGTTCTCTAGTGTTTGCTGTTCTTGACAAATGGCATCCAAACCTCACTCTTCCAAATCATTTCCCTCCTCCCTTGGTAATATACACTGTTTGTTTTCTCGAATTCATTTCTATCTGACGGGCTCTTTGAGCACCCAAACCATGATCCATCAGTAGCATGTATGTGCATTCCTACTTCCTGGAGCAGTTAGGTGGCACTGCTAATCCCAGCATCTCCCAGCCCTGTCTGTGAAGGACAGACGGCTTAAACACCGCCTTTGGGGATATGTTGCGGGTCAGTGGGCATCTTGATTAATTAGCCAACTAATGAAGGACACGCTGTTTCTTGTTTCCCTGGCAACAGCACTGGACTGCCGTGGGTATCAGAGCTGTGCACGTGACAGTCAGAGGCAAGCACGCTGGTCAATAGTTCCTTCTTTGCATGGGAGAGTGTTAGGAGCTGGTTGGACACTCAGGCACCATCGGTGTGAAGTCATGTGCATATGTGACATGCATGACATATTTATGCTTCAGAGAGCTCAGATCCTCCAATGTCCGCTCTGATCAGCTCTTTAGGTCTGGCCAACAAACAGTGTTACATGGTTTGCCCAAACTCGTGTAAAAAAAAACCATGTTATTAAAAATAAAAAAAAACACACGGTCATATACATAGAGGGTATTTGGGTCAGTCCTCTTCATCTATTGGTTTATTGAACTGTCATTTACATTTTGCTTCCGCCCACTAGAGCATGCAGCATGGGTAGCGGTTCAGCCCGTTTCAACCATTGGCTCTCTTGCACTGTGTGATGGTATTTTGACAATGCTTTTTTCTATCCCTTCTTTATCCTTATTAATTGTTTTAGTCAATCTTGTATGTTTAAATTATGTCTTCTAGTTGCAGTAATTCAAGGCTAATAGTACCTTTGCTTTGCTTCAAAATGTTGCTATAATGTGCACTGAAACTAGAAAGGGTCTCTACACCTGCTCTAAGTAGACCTCCTTGCCAAGAAGTACTTCATCTTGAATTTTATTTCCTCAGGAGAGCATTAAACGTATATGAGCCCGGTGGTACCTTTAAAGCCCATGAGAGTATGCCTGTATACTGAAGGCCACTATTCCATACTAGAGGGAGCCGTAGATGCCCATGATCTGTCTGTGCATTAAAGATGTCTATGCTGCAAATACTGATGATGGTACCTTCATGGTTGCGATGTTGAAGCCAGCGCAGATATCTCCGAGATAGAGTTTATACTGGCGGGTGATCTCATCTGACCCTAGAGGCCGACTGGATAGATCATACTAACCCTCAGCTTGGGCACCACGCCACGCACAACTGCTGCTCCATTGCAGGCGCAGAGCAGCCTTGAATTGGTCAACATTTGGAGCCATCTTTACCCAGACACACGCACATATTCCTGTTATACCACAGCAACAGATACATTCTAGCGCCCAGACTATTTCTTCATTCATACAGCTGCAGTCCAGGGAATAGTGGAAGTCCACTTCTTGGCCCGCTACATTTCGGACCATTCCCCACTGTTAATCACATACTGCACAGACATGCACCGAGAAGACCACTGTGGAGGCTTGATGCAGATGCACTGACAGACCCTGTCTTCCGGGGCATGTTGTCAAAGGCATTAATGCACTATTTTGAACATAACTGGAAAACAGCGGGCAGCAGGGCCAAGGAATGAGACGCCATGAAGGTGGTGGTCTGAGGGTATGTCTGACCACTTAAGTAGGGATACAATGCACTCTCGAAAATGACCTGACACCACAAGTAACTGAGATAGACAAACTGGAGAAGTCGCTTTTCACGAATGCAACACTCTTGAAAGGCTGGGACAGACAGTGATATAAGGTGGGAGAACTATGGGACCAACTGGACAAACACAGTAAGAGTGCGATGCAAAGGTGCTGGTATTTGGAGGGTGATAAGACGGGCTGATTGCTGGCACACCTAATTAAAACATAGACCCTGAAGCAGCCTATCTTGGCAATAAGAGATCAAGGAAGCAAAACTGTATATACACAACAGGCAATAATTACTGTATTTGCCGAACATTTGAGACGGGTGTATGCTGTGCCAAAGAGTGCTGAGGGAGCCCATGAAGTGTCTACATACTTGGGGGAACTACCAATGCTGTGCCTTACCTCGGATAGCCGTGACACATTGGGGGTGCCGTTGAGTAAACAAGAATTGTTGGGTGCAGTGGGGGCCCTGAAAACCAATAAATTGCCGGAGCCGATGGCTTCCCGGCAGGGTTTTACAAGTAGGTCCCAGAAAGTCTGATAGATAAATTATTGAGGGTACTGACCGACGAGCATTAGAGAACAGGATCTCCATGGTCACTGAAGGATGCCTTAATAGTGGTAATAGCGAAGCCAGGAAAGGATCCCAAGGAGACAGGTTCGGATGTACACCTTTCTATGCTACATGTGGACCTCAAAATCCTTAGTCGTGCTGGCGGCAAGGTTTCTACCCCAACTTCCCCACTAAATACATGATGATCAATCGGGATTTATTCACCAGAGAAACACACTACGCAGCCTACGACGGCTTGCACATATTATGCAAGCACCAGAATTACAAGAAGATCAATATGCTCTCGCCTTTTTAGACTTTGAGCAGGCCTTTGAGTCTGTGAGATGGGAATATGTGTGGCAGGAACACTCTAGGATGGGACCGAGCCCAGTTTGTGGTAGCCTGTCCGCGTTCTGATCCCAACTAGGTGACTCCTTGCTTGTGGGAAAAGCTAGGCCGTGCAGAGACAAGCATCTGCAAAGAAATGTACATACAGATAAAATGCAAGAATGGGAAAAGCCAATAGCTCTTACCAATGCAATAGCTATTGGCTCTGCCAATATGTTTCAGCCATGTAAAGGAGAGTGGTGTGGAGTGGAGTGTCATAAAGTAGAGTAGAGTTGAATGTTAATGAGTGGTGTATAGTGGTGTAAAGTGTTGTGGAGTGTTGTGGAGTGTTGTGGAGTGAGTAGAGTGTCGTAGAGTGGAAGGGCATAGAGTGGAGTGAAGCTGAGTAGCATAGAGTGGAGTAGAGTGTCATAGAGTTGAGCGAAATAGAGTGTTGCACAGTGAAGCGGCATTGAGAGTGCTGTGTAGAGTGGAGCAGAGTGTTGTAGAGTAGAGTGTCGTACAGGGGAGTAGATTGTCATAGAGTGGAGTAGTGTAGGAGGGTATAATGGCATAGAGTAGATTGTTGGAAAATTGAGTGGAATAGAGTGTTGTGGAGTGGAATTGAGTGTCATAGAGTGGAGTGGCATAGAATGGAGTGGAGGGAGGTAAGGTGAAGTACTGGAGTAGAGTGTTGTAGAATAGAGCGGAGTAAAGTGGAGTGGTATAGAGGGATTTGCATAGTGTGGAAAAGAGTGTTGTAGAGTAGAGTGGCATAGAGTTGAGTAGAGTTTCATGGAGTAGAACGTCATACAGTGTAGTCTCGTAGAATGGAGTGTTGTAGAGTGGAGTAGAGTGGCCTAGAGTGAAGTGGCATAATGTACAGTAGCGCAGAGGAGATTGGCGTAGAGTGCACTGACAGAAAGTAGAGCGGTGTAGAGTGCAGTGACATAGAGTAGAGTGGTGCAAAATAGATTGCAGCGCCAAAGAGTGCAGATCCATACAGTACAGTGGCATAGAGTAGATTGCTTCAGATTGGAGTGAAGTGGCATAGAGTGGGTGGAGTGGGGGCATGGTAGAGTGTAGAGTGCAGTGGTGCAGAATAGATTACTGTTGTGGAATGATGCAAAGTGTAGTGGCATACTGTGCATTGATGTAGAATGTAGTTGGGTGGTGCAGAGTAAAGTGTATGGCTTTATAGTGCATTATAGTGGTACAGAGTGCAGTGGTGCAGAATAGAGTGGCGTAGAGAGGGGCAGAGAACAGTGGCATAAAGGATAGTGGTATAGAGTTGCATAGAGTGGCACTGAGTGCAGTGACGTAAAATGTAGAAGTGTAGAGTGGATTTTTTCAGAGTAGTGTGAAGTTGCATAGAGTAGAGGGGCAAGGTAGAGTGTAGAGGTGTAGAGTAGAGTGGTGTAGAATGCAGTGGTGTGGAGTGCAGTGGCATGGAGGGATACAAAGTGTAGTAGTGTAGAGTGCTTTGTCATAGAATGCAGTTGAGTGATTCAGAGTAGAGTGCAGTGGCGTACAGTGGCACAGAGTGCAGAGGTGCAGAGGAGAGTGGTGCAGAGAGCAGTGGTGCAGAGTACAGTGGTGCAGAGTAGAATAGAGTAGCGTAGAGTTCAGTGACGTAGAGTGCAATTTGGAGTGGAGTAAAATGCAGTGGCATAGAGCAGTGGCCTAGAGTACAGTGGTGCAGAGTAGAATAGAGTGGTGTAGAGTTCAGTGATGTAGAGTGCAATTTAGAGTGGAGTAGAATGCAGTGGCATAAAGTGTTGTAGAAAGAGTATAGTGGCATAGAGTGCAGTGGTACAGAGTAGTTAGCATAAGTGTAGTGCCATAGAGTGCATTGGTCTAGAGTAGAGTAGTATAGAGTGCTGCAGTGTAGGGTGCAGTGATGTAGAGTGGAGTAGGGTGGTATAGAGTGCAGTGGCATAGAGTAGATTGTTTCAGAGTAGAGTGAAGTGGCGTAGAGTGGAATGCTGCAGAGTAGAGGGGAGTGGTGCAAGGCAGACTGGTGGCATAGAGTAGAGTAGTGCAGAGAAGATTAAGAGTGGCTTAGAGTGCAGTGACGTAGAATGGAGTGGCGCAGAGAGGAGTAGACTGGCGTACAGTGTAGTGACTTTTTCAGAGTAGAGTGAAGTGGCATAGAGTCGAGCGGTGAAGAGTAGAGTGCAGGGGCATGGAGTAGTGGCGTAGAGTGGAGTGCCATAGAGTGCAGTGTTGTAGAGTAGAGTGACACAGAGTGGAGTGGTGCAGAGTAGAATGCAGTTGCCTAGACTGGAGTGGTGTAGAGTGCAGTGGCAAAATGCAGTGCTGCATTGTAGAGTGCACTGGCATAGAGTAGAGTGGTGCAGAATAGAGTAGAAAGGTGTAGAGTGAGGTGCCGTAGAGTGCAGTATCACAGAGTGCAGTGGTGCACAGTAGGTTAGAGTGGCATAGAGTGCAGTCGCGTAAAGTGGCATAGAGTAGAATGCAGTAGCATTGAGTGCAATGGCGAAGAGTGGAGTGGTGCAGAGTTAAGTGGCAGGGAGTGCTGTGTTGCAGAATATAGTGTTGTAGAGTGCAGTGGTGTAGAGTGGCATAGAGTGCACTGGTGGAGAGTGCAGTGGTGTAGAGTGCAGTGGCGTAGAGTAGTGCAGAGTAAAGTGATGTAGAATGGAGTGGAGTGGTGTGGCTCACTGGTTAGAGGCGGCAGACCCAGGAGCAGAAGTCGGCCCGGGACCAGGGTTCAATTCCCGACGCGGCAGGGTCGTGGACTTGGGTCAGCGGACTCGATAATTCTCGCTTCGGTGCTTACTCTAATCAGGGGTTCCACTCGGCAACTCTGGGCATTAGCTTGCCTAATCTCCACAACGGCCCCATCAATTCCGGGGATGCCTGGCTCCACCTTGGAGACTCCCAGCAGGGACCATCCTACAGGGAATGCCAGAACGGGTTCCCCAGAGTTATACAGTGCCAGGAAACCTACGGATGGGTAGCAGTGCGCTTTACAAGCTCAAATACATTTACATTTACAATGCAATGGTGTAGATTAGAGTGGCGTAGAGTAAGAGTGTTGCAGAGTAGAGCATCATGCCATACAGTGAAGTGATGCAGAATAGACTGGAGAAGAGTTCAGTGGCTTAGAGTGCACTGGTTTAGAGTAAAGTGGTGTCTAATGCACTGGTGTAGAACGTAGTGGAGTAGAATGGAGTGGAGTGAAGCAAGGTAGATTGCAGTGGCGAAGAGTGGAGTGGCGTAGAGTGGAGTGGCGAAGAGTGGACTGGCGAAGAGTGGACTGGTGTAGAATGGAATAGAGTGGCATAGAGTGCAGTGGTGTAGAGTAGAATATTTCAGTGTACAGTTGTGTATGGTGCAGTGGCATAAAGTGCAGTGATGCAGAGTTGATTAGAGTGGATTGGCCTAGAGTGCAGTGACATAGAGTGGAGTGATGCAGAGTAGAGGGGTGGTGAATGTAGGTGTGTACAGGTCATTGACATAGAGTGCAGTAAAGGGGAATAGAGTGCTGTGACACAGAGTGCAATGTTGCAGAGAAGAGTGGCGGAGAGTGCAGTGTTGCAGACTAAAGTGGTGTAGGGAAACGTTTTGTAGAGTGAAGTAGCATAGAGTGGAGTGGTGCAGGGTAGAGTGGTGTAGATTGAAATGGCGTAGAGTGGATTGGTGCAGGGTAGAGTGCAGTGACATACAGCAGAGTGATGTCAAGTGCAGTGGCATAGAGTGGAGTGATGCAAAGTTAAGTGGCGTAGAGTGCCGTCATGCAGAATGCACAGAAGTCTGTTGTAGAGTGCAGTGGTGTAAAGTAGAGTGGTGTAGAGTGCATTGGCAAAGAGTGCAGTAGCAAGATAGCAGAGTCACAGGTAGCAATGGTGCAGAGCAGAATAGAGTTGCGTGGAGTACAGTGAAGTAGAGCATAATGGTGTAGAGTACAGTGGCATATAATGCAGTAGCAAAAGTGTTGCAGAATAGAGTATAGCTGCATAGAATGCAGTGGTGCAGAGCAGATTGGCGTAGAGTCCAGTGGCTTAGAGCACATTTGTTTTGAATAAAGTTGTGTAGAGTGCAGTAATGCAGAGAATAGTGCAGTGGTGCAGAGTACAGTGCAGAGGCACAGAGTGTAGTAGAATGGACAGGCACCAAGTAGTGTTTCAAAGTGGAGTGGTGCACAGTAGAGTACAGTGGCGTAGAGTAAAGTGATGTACAGTGAAGAGTATATTAGAGTGGCATTGAGTGTTTAAGCATAAAGTGCACAGTGCAGAGTTGCAGAGTAGAGTGGCATAGAGTGGAGTGGTGAGTGGAGTGCAGTAGTGCATAGTACTATGGGGTGGAGTGCATTGGCATAGAGTAGTGTGGTGTAGAGTAGAGAGGCATAAAGTGAAGTGGCTTAAAGTGGAGTGATGCAGAGTATAATGCAGTGGCACAGTGTGGAGTGGCATGTAGTGGAGTATCATAGTGTGTTAGTGGCGCAGAGTAGACTGCAATGGTGCAGATTAGATTGGGGAAAGTGAAGTATGCATGGTGTAGTAGCACTTTGCATTACAGACAGCACATCTTCAATTGAAATGACCATTACATTTGAAAAGACATGCATTTTTTCTTATAAAAGTATACAGCGCACAAATGATAATGTGTGGAAATGTCATCACCTAGTGCATGGGTACTCACAAACATTTTCCTGGGGACCGCAAAATTTGGTCTTTGGTGTGACCGAGGGCCAGCCCAGGGTGTAAAGTGGGTGTTGTGGTATCAAAGTATGTATATCTAGTGGCTGTCTTTAAAAATGAAAGTGTCCCTGAAGTTAAGGACCAAGTTACTTCCTTTCCCTAACTGCAATTAACCTTTAAATAAGTGCTTGCTGTATATTTAAAACATTTGTCCTTTTTGATGCCGAGTTGAGTAAACAGCAGCCCAGTGCTGCTGCTGCTTCCCAGGGGGAGGGTGCTCATGTAAAGGGCCCCCGGCCCATACTTTGAGTATCACTGACCTAGTGTATTGATTTGTTTTGATCATATTCAATTATTTGTTTCCTCCACACTACAGAAATACCAGCAATGTGCTTCATCTATGCTTTTCTAATTCTGACATATTCTGAAATATCTGCAAAGTTCATTGACAGACATTTACACTTTGTTGTGTGCTAGAAAATGCTGACTTTGAAGTCAGAGAAAGGAAAGTAAACACCAAGCTCCCTGGAAGACAGAGCCTGACATTTGACCTGCTACTTTAAATGAACAGCAAATGTGACCAGATAAGAAGACGATTTAAAGGCCTGTTTACATAAATCCAGTCCTGGTGAAGGACTATGGTAAATAGGGTTTGGGAAACGGAAGGGACAAACTCAGGCTGGACAGCCTAAAACAAATAGAGCCAGCAAATAGAAAGCAGATAACTGTGAGTTACAAACCACAAAAGCCAATGGTAAGCATTTGGTGGAATGCATACTAGGAAAGCTTTCTGAATGTCCCCAAAATGTCATCAGCAGGCTTCAATCTAACAAAAACATGCATACTCTGAGAGGACAGTGATTTCCAGGATTTTCTTGTGCAAATAAATCAATATTCTTGACATCACATCCTGGGAAACTATAGATTTTAGCAAAATTATAAATCTATATGAAAAAGATACAGGTATACAGTCTTTAGCATAAAGCAAAAGGGAGTCTGTGTGTGAAAGAACAGTAGCATCTTTATCGTTTTTGTTTTAGATTTTGAGTCGCATACACACTATTTTTGCAATTCAGTCATTAAATAATTAAACATCAGCGCCTGAATACAGGGCTGGCGGCTGTGTTACACATGGTGCACAGACATAATATCGACTCCAAAATATCGTCTGGACAGAATATCGAGTTTTAAATATCGTTTGGAGAAAATATCGACTAGACAGAATATCGACAGCCAAAATATCGTTTTTAAGGTAAGTGAAGTAATATCGACTGTAAATAATATAGACAGTGAAAATATCCAAGTATATAATCTAGATAGTAAAAAATATAGTTTTTTAAATAATATTTAATTATTTATAGTGTGTTTATGTTATAATATGTGTGAAAAGTGTCAATTTTTTTTTTTTTTTTTTTAATTAATTATTTTTTTAATTATTGTGTAATTTAATTCTGTAGCGGGTTGTGGGTTTATAGGGGAATAGGGTGGGAAGTAATTTAATTATAATTAATTAAATATGTAAATTTATTAATTGGTAGTAATAATTAATTAATTGGTAATTAAATAATATATGTTAATTATTTAAAATTTAATTGGTAATTAATTTTATTTAATTGATTAATTGCTAATTATGTTAATTAAAATAATTTATTTTCTCTAGCGGGTTGTGGGTTTATAGGGGAATAGGGTGGGAAGTAATTTAATTATAATTAATTAAATATGTAAATTTATTAATTGGTAGTAATAATTAATTAATTGGTAATTAAATAATATATGTTAATTATTTAAAATTTAATTGGTAATTAATTTTATTTAATTGATTAATTGCTAATTATGTCAATTAAAATAATGTATTTTCTCTAGCGGGTTGTGGGTTTATAGGGGAATAGGGTGGGAAGTAATTTAATTATAATTAATTAAATATGTTAATTTAATAATTGGTAGTAATATTTAATTAATTGTTAATTAAAAAATGTTTGTTAATTAATTAAAATGTAATTGGTAATTAATTTTATTTAATTGATTAATTGCTAATTATGTTAAATGAAAGGGGTATTTTTAGGGTTCAGGGTCAGTTTTTAGTTTTTGGGTAAAGGGGTATTTTTAGGGTTCAGGGTCAGTTTTCAGTTTTTGGGTAAAGGGGTATTTTTAGGGTTCAGGGTCAGTTTTCAGTTTTTGGGTAAAGGGGTATTTTTAGGGTTCAGGGTCAGTTTTTAGTTTTTGGGTAAAGGGGTATTTTTAGGGTTCAGGGTCAGTTTTCAGTTTTTGGGTAAAGGGGTATTTTTAGGGTTCAGGGTCAGTTTTCAGTTTTTGGGTAAAGGGGTATTTTTAGGGTTCAGGGTCAGTTTTTAGTTTTTGGGTAAAGGGGTATTTTTAGGGTTCAGGGTCAGTTTGCAGTTTTTGGGTATTTTTAGGGTTCAGGGTCAGTTTTCAGTTTTTGGGTAAAGGGGTATTTTTAGGGTTCAGGGTCAGTTTTCAGTTTTTGGGTCAAGGGGTATTTTTAGGGTTCAGGGTCAGTTTTCAGTTTTTGGGTAAAGGGGTATTTTTAGGGTTCAGGGTCAGTTTTGGGTTTTTGGGGTACATATACAATATTGCCTATTATTTAATTAAATGTTGTTACTATATATATATGTTTTAAGAAATATGATTAAAAATATATTTTTTTTTTACTTTCATTAAATATTTAATTATTAAAAGTTATTTTAAGTATTGTTAATTATATTTTAGTAATTAATTTTTATATTAATGTAATTAAACATTGTTTTTAGTAAAGTCGATATTTTTTACAACGATATTTTTGTAAACGATATTTTGTAGTCGATATTTTTGTACTTACCTGTTTGTACATACAAACTCGATATTTTTGTAGTAGATATTTTCACCTCGATATTTTGGGTACTCGATATTGTGGTAGTCGATATTCTTTCAGTGATCCGTTACACATACAAGGTGTATGGAGTGCAATATGCACTGAAAATGCAAAAAGAAGAACAAGAACACAGGCTAACTATTTAGGAGTCCGTAGAAACAGATATCATTGGAATCAGTACAAAGTCGAGAATCTCAGAGCTTAGTTTGTAACCAAAAACAAACAAAAAACCCAAGAGCATAGGTGCAGGGCCCTGAATCCACTAGTTAAGATCCCACTTCACTCCTGGTGACAAAACATTGAGTTGAAAGCTGCATTTATAACTTTCAAAGCCCAGAGAATCCAAAATCCAGTTTATCTATGCTCCTACTTACTTCTCTCTGGAAGAGCCAAAAGTGTGAGAACCAAACGGAAATAAGGAAATTTAAAACCAAATCTGCACTTTAGAAGTATTCTCTGGGGCTGTGCTATCAACATGGAAGTCTCTCCTGAAATATCTAAGATGTCAAGAGAACATTCGTTAATTCGTGAAACTACGCCAGCCAAGTACATTTAACAGATTTGATCCGACCTCCAAAAGATGAAGGCCTGATAGCCATATTTGCTTTCTGTCTATTCGTAACTTCTTTACTCACTTCTACTCGCCCTTCTTCTCCATCTCTCTCCCACTGACTTGCTCTCTCCTTCAGTCACTTTTTTAAGGTTACAACCTTTACAGATGCTTTTAACAGTATAATGTATTTCTGGGTTTTGTCTCATTGTTTTGGTATTCTCCATAAGCTCACTTGGATTTGAGTAGCGCTATATAAATACATAAATAAATAAATAATGGTCCTCGCCATGTTTTGTTGATAAGTTACATACTAGGACAGAGTATGCTAGGAGTATCGGGCTCTTGAAGGAAGGCATGCTTTCTTCTAAAATAAAACTTGGTCTGCATTATTAATGTAGTAAGGTGTTTGCAGGCAGCTCATGAAAATTAAGTCAGTCCAAGTAAAGAGCAAGATACCAAGCTATATACAAATAGACCGATAGAAATGGGAAACGACTGGGAGGTAAATTCATGACAGATAGCAAAACATTTTTAAAGTGCATATTTATCAACGTTGCAGAGTCATTCATTCAAGGGTAAATCTATCTACTAGCACGTGAGATACATAGCCCTTTGCGTGAATCTGAGCTAAACCGGGGCATTATGGGAACTGTAGCAACTAATATCTGATTGTAAACAATTTCCACCAAGGTTAACAATGCCCAATTTTTCTTTATGTAGCTCCAAATGTCTCTAGGGCTGAGCTTTACCAGGCTAACATATCCTTTTCAGAGATGACCTGTGAATCCTTTCTAATTGGTTGTTCCAGGCTCGACTCCAACAAGATGGTGGTCTCTGGTATGTCAAGCTTCCTCACCAGTGCTACCATCCATCTTGTTTTCACCCTCCCAGGTCAGAAAGTGCCTAAGAGGATCCTGTTCTTTCCAAATACCCCAAGCACAGGACTCTCCTGATTCCCCTCCTACGTCTCGGATCTCTCCTACCCATGTCCTAATCCTCCTCTAAATAATCTGTCTCCCCCTTGTGAGAGCTCCTCACAGATTGGCCCTTCATCCTCCTTTTTCTCTTTCTGTACCACTACTCTGGAGGCGAGGACAACATCTCCTCATTAAAGTTTGAATACCTCTACGTTCACTCATGACACAAAGCCATTTTCACCTTCCTTTCTCTGACCCCCTCCCCTTCACGCTTAGTGACCGACTGCCTCACTGCCATGTCCCATAAAATGTCTCTCCGCTGCCCCAAATCAACTCCTACAAACCCACAGTGACCTGTCCTCTTCAGCCATCTTTCCCATACATTAACCCTTGCTCCCCATCTATCAAGGCTTATGTCAACTACCATACATGCAATAGCTCTTCTGCACAGTTCCTTTGATGTGTGCACAGAAATTCCTATCAACATGCTTTTGGCAACTAAATGAATAAACATTTACAGATATGACTTTACAAAGTCCATTGTCCAAAGGAAGGCAGGAAACAAGGCCTGGAGACCACCAAGAGGGCTAGTTGACATCTTGAATGAAGGCGCGTGCATTCACAAAACTCTTCAGCAGTAGACCAATGACAATCAGCATTGCGAAGACGAGCCCTGGCGTGGGGAGGTTGCCAGGAGACGAGGCATTCGGGCCATAGTCCTGCTTGCAGAGGACTAGCTCCTGGACGCGTTCAGGCTCAGAGTCCCAGTCTGGAAATAATGACAATTGCTGTTAATTTTAGAAGCAATATAGCATTGTATTGTAAGACCATATTAGACATATCAATACTCCACATTAAAAACCTGCTTACTACCTAAAAATACACCTATACTGCCAATAGGAACGTGTTAAAGGGGCTGTCTTGTTGATCTCAGGGCTTATTCAGCTATTTCACTATTATGCGGATGATACACAGATTTCAGTCAAGGTCAATTGCTCATCAGATCAGATTAATCGATTGACTCTCTGCAAAGTGTACTTTGAGAGCTGTATGCCTTCCAGCTGGTTGCAAATAAATGCATCAAAGATGCAGGTTATCTTTGGGATTCGTCCATCTTATGATGGTCACTGAAGCATGCACTAAACTGGAATATTTAGTTTGCGGAGTGTATCATCTATGGATGACTGTGGATCTGGTGCTGGACAATTTTTCCTGATTCACACAATGTAGCGTGGCAGTTTTTCTATGAGTGCTCCGTTGCATGCATAGTAGTAAACAAGCATGTGCAACGCACTCGGTCTCGCATTTGTGAAAGTTAGAGCTAATGGCGTTGGAAATTACAGTATATTTTACTTATGTATATGGAGTGGATGTATGTGGTGTGGAGTTGAATTATGTGGGTTGAATTTAAATTGTTATACGTGGAATTGTGTGGCCTGGAATAGTGTGGTGTGGGGTGGAATTATGTGGCATTGTGTGCAGTAGAATTATGTAGATAGTAATTATGTGGTATTGAGTGTACTGGAATTATTTAGAGTGGGATTGAGTGTCATAGAGTGTAAATATGTGGATTGGTATTTTGTGTTGTGTCATGGTATGTAGTGGCGTTTAACTATGTGGTCTGCTGTTGAATTGTGTGCCTCTTTGCCTCTTTCTTCTGTTTCTTTCATCTGTCTTTCCTGTTGTCCTGTTATGTCCTCCGTACCCAGTTTTCCCTTCTACTGCTGCCCCAGCGGCCCATCCCCCATTCTGGTCTCCCGCTCCACTGTTGTGACACCACCGCTGACCCCGCGCCACCTCTGCCAGTAGGTGTTCGAGGCCCCCTGTCTGTCTGTTTCTCTGCTTGTGCCCGTTTTTGTGCTGTCCTTATCTGTGTCTGTTATTACTGTGCCTTGGTGTCTTGTTATTGCGCATTTTATTTTGTGCTTCTTTGCCTGTTTCTTCTTTTTCTTTAATCGGTCTTTCCTGTTGTCCTGCTATGTCCTCCATGCCAGCTTTTCCCCGCTGCTGCTGCCCAGCGGCCCCTTCCCCCTTGCTGGTTTCCTGCTCCCGCTCCTCTGTTGTGTTATGTTATGTTATGTTATGTTAAGGGGGTATTTATTGAGCGCACTATCACCGTGGGTATCATGGCGCTGAAAAGGTACATGAAGAGGAACAGAGGGAATTTAGCTAGGTTGTGGGAAAAGCCAGGTTTTTAAAGATTTGCGAAATTGAATGAGAGAACCAGAGATCCTAACTGGGAGAGGAAGGGAATTCCAAAGTTTGGGGCCGAGGAAAGCAAATCTTCGACCACCAGATCTGCAGAGTTTAAAGGAAGGGACCACCAAGAGATGTAGATGAAGGGATCTAAGGTTACGTGAGGGGCAGTAGGGACGAATAAGAGATTTCAGGAAAGCGGGGCAAGCACCAGAGAGAGACTTAAAAACGAGACAGCCAAGCTTAAAGGCAGCCCTTAGGTTGACAGGGAGCCAGTGAAGCTTGGCAAGGAGAGGTTTGGAAGACTGCCACTTCGGTATCCCGAGGGCCAATCTCGCCGCCTGGTTTTGAATGATTTGCAACCTGTAGATGGAACATTTGGGCAAACCATAATAGATGGAGTTCGAAAAATCCAGGCGGGAGAGGACGAGGGCCATGATGACTTGTAGCAGGGCATCGGGGGTGAGGAGGTAAGCCACCTTCCTAATCCTGCGTAGCTGGAACATGCAGGAGGAAACCACCATCCCCACCTGCTGCCCGAGAGAGAGCCCAGCGTCAATGGTGACCCCGAGGCTTTTCACCGAGGCTACCGGGGTGGGGGGAGAGCCAAGCTCTGCCGGCCAGAAGTGTGGACCCCAGTGTACGGAGCTCTTACCCGGCAGGAGGAGCTCCGTCTTTCCTGGGTTCAATTTCAGCTGGTTCTGACATATCCACTGAAAGATATGGGACATAACTGCCTGGAAGGTGGGAATAGCAGAGGGAGAGTTTAGAGAGAAAATGAGTTGTAGGTCGTCCGCGTAGTTAAAGACGGTGACGTCCCACTGCCTCAAAGAAAAAAGAAGGGGGCGAAGATAAAGATTAAAGAGAAGAGGGGATAGAGAGGAGCCCTGGGGGACCCCACAAGGCAGGTATTCCCTAGGTGCCCTAAATGTGCCTAGGCTGAGAGACTGGGATCTCCCAGTGAGGAATGATTTAACCCATGCCAGCGCCAGGCCCTGGATGCCGGCCTGTTCGACACGATGGAGAATTATGTTATGATCCACCGTGTCGAAGGCGGCCGATAGATCTAATAGTACCAAGGCCTGGGAGGTGCCCTTGTCGGCTCCACCTCTCAAGGTATCCAGAACCGCCAAGATCACGGTCTCTGTAGAGTGGCCAGGACGGAAACCGGCCTGGTTGGCCTCGAGAAAGGTGGAACTCTCGATGAACCTCGAGAGGCAGGCAGTGACATGGGCCTCTAAGATTTTAGAAAGAAAAGGTAAGAGAGAGATGGGGCGATAGTTCGCCGGGACGGCAGGATCAGCTCCAGGCTTCTTCAACAGAGGCACTAGAACGGCCTCCTTGAAGGAACTGGGTACCGTCCCGGAGAGGAGAGAAGAGTTAAGCAAAGGGAGGATACAGTCAGGTAGGGAATGGCAGATGTCACACAGTATAGAAGGTGGACAGAGGTCGTCAGGAGAACCAGACTTGATACGAGCGGCCAAGCTGGCTAGGGAGGTAGGGTCTAATGGAGGAAGCTGAGTGAAAGAAAGGGCATTGTGAGGGGGAGTACCGAAGTCAGCGCCCAGTGAGGAGACTGGGATAGTGTCCTTAATCAGAAAAATCTTTTGTAGAAAAAAAGTGCTAAGTGCGTTACAGGATTCCTGAGTCGGGGCCTGGGACAGGAGCGTTCTGGAGTCAGAAGTAAATTCGTCCAGAACTCTAAAAATCTCCTTCGATTTGCAGGGGGCACGTAAAATTCTCTCAGAGACATAGGCTTTCTTGGCTGCAGAGATAGCGGATCTATACTTATTGCGAGCTGCCACATAAGTGGCTCTGCTTGGCGGGCCGTAGTCTCTTCTCCATCTGCGTTCAGATCGGCGAAGCTCCAGCTGTAAGGTTTTGAGATATGGATTATACCATTTATGTGAGTTGCTATGGCGGGATCGAGGGAACTTGATTAGTGGATTAGTGGGGCAAAGGTGTCGCTGGCTGATATGAGCCAGTTGGAGACTTGGCCATCTAGCTCATTGATGTCAAGGTTATTGAGGGTGGGGGGACGTGTGTGAGACAAATGGGTTAACAGTTTGGAAGGATCAACGGTCTTCCACTTGCGGGCCATCCCACCCTCCCGCGGGGGGATCCTAATCTGACCCACCACGGAAATGGTGGTGTCAATAAGGCAGTGGTCAGACCACACACAGGGCGTGGTAAGCGGATGGGAGGGCTTTACCCCATGGACCCAGATATGGTCAAGTATGTGACCACCACTATGAGTAGGAGAGGTGACTAATTGGCTGAAGGTCAGGCTCGAGAGGCCTTCAAACAGTTCAAAGGCATGGGGACCGGCGTCTTTATGCTGAAACCAGTAGTTAAAATCCCCGGCGATAACTATACGTGGGGAAGAAGTAGCAAGGCTGGCGAGCTGTTCAATAAACGATGCAGGAAAGGAGGGCATGGACTGGGGGGGGCGGTAGAGTACCATAAAGGTAACTGCGCCCGCCTCGGTCCCGAGACTAAAAACCAGGTTATCCACATCAGGGAGAGTCATGGAAGTGGGAGCGATAACGTGGATGTCCTTACGTATTACCGCTGCGACCCCCCCTCCAGGGCGGCCCCCGTGGCGGTTGGTATTAAGCAGACAGTAGTCAGGGGGTAGCGCTGCCAAGATATCTGGGAGAGAGTCGTCCGTGAGCCAGGTCTCAGAGAGCAAAAGAACATCAGGCCTTTCAGTCATAAGTAGATGGAAGATGTCAGTTTGATGCCTGACAAGTGAACGAGTATTAAGATACAGTAGGCGGATCTGTGACTCAGGGATAGTAAGAGAGGTGGAGGGAGTGTGCGGGCCCAGGTAGGGGGGTAGGTCACCAGCAATACCGAGTGAAGTAATCCGTGTCCAAGTGTCAAACGATAGGGGGCAGGCGGCGGCTCGAAGGTGCAAGAGGGCGGGGGATGAATAGGAGATGGCAGTGGCAGCATCCCTGGCCCCTGGGTCTGGCCGGTCGCGGACGGGCGCAGACGGGCTTGACTCTGGTGCGACTCCGGCGCGCCTACGTCGCGCCCGCTGCGCTCGTCCGCTGCGCTGACGCATGAGGCCCGTCTATATGGGCTGTGACGCCGTAGTGGGAGGAGTCAGGAGGGCGGGATGGGGGAGTGAAATTAAAAACACAGAGTGTGTCGTTCACCGCTCGTGGTCAGCGGGAAGAGTATAGCTTGAAGCTGCTAGCACTCAGCAGCAGGAAGACAGGCAAGAATTAAGTTAAAAAAGCAGTTTGCAACGCTCAGCGCGTTAGTCCTCAGCCCTCTGCCACAGGGCTTCGGTCAGACGCGAGGCGAAAGTGGGCGGAGCCTAAATAGGCTGTGACGCCTGGTGGGAGGAGTCAGGAGGGCAGGATGGGGGAGTGAAATTAAAAACACAGAGTGTGCCGTTCACCGCTCGTGGTCAGCGGGAAGAGTATAGCTTGAAGCTGCTAGCACTCAGCAGCAGGAAGACAGGCAAGAATTAAGTTAAAAAAGCAGTTTGCAATGCTCAGCGCGTTAGTCCTCAGCCCTCTGCCACAGGGCTTCGGTCAGACGCGAGGCGAAAGTGGGCGGAGCCTAAATAGGCTGTGACGCCTGGTGGGAGGAGTCAGGAGGGCGGGATGGGGGAGTGAAATTAAAAACACAGAGTGTGCCGTTCACCGCTCGTGGTCAGCGGGAAGAGTATAGCTTGAAGCTGCTAGCACTCAGCAGCAGGAAGACAGGCAAGAATTAAGTTAAAAAAGCAGTTTGCAACGCTCAGCGCGTTAGTCCTCAGCCCTCTGCCACAGGGCTTCGGTCAGCTGCTGACCCCGCGCCACCTCTGCCAGTAGGTGTTCGAGGCCCTCTGTCTGTCTCTCTGCTTGTGCCCGTTTTTGTGCTGTCCTTATCTGTGTCTGTTATTACTGTGCCCTGGTGTCTTGTTATTGCGCATTGTACTTTGTGCCTCTTTGCCTGTTTCTTCTTTTTCTTTAATCTGTCTTTCCTGTTGTGTCCTCTGTGCCTGGCTTTTCCTGCCGCTGCTGCTCCTGTGGCCCCTGCCCTTGCCGGATTCCCGCTTCCCTCCCCTTTCCTATTTAATGGCGGCCGCTGCGAGGGTGTGCGAGCAAGAACCCATACCTCCTGGCCAGGGACCTGATCCCTCCCCCAGCAGCTCCGCTGTTGTGTTGCCGCAGCTGACCCCGCGCCACCTCTGCCAGTAGGTGTACGAGGCCCTCTGTCTGTCTCTGCTTGTGTCCGTTTTTGTACTGTCTTTGTCTGTGTTTGTTATTACTGTGCCCTGGTATCTCGTTATTGTGCTTTTTGCTTTGTGCCTCTTTGCCCGTTTCTTCTTTTTCTTTCATCTGTCTTTCCTGTTGTGTCCTCCGTGCCTGTTTTTTCCCGCCGCTGCTGCCCACGCGGCCACTCCCTCTCCTGCCTCCCAGCTGCGCTCCACCCTTCCCTATTTAATGGCGCCTGCTGCGAGGGAGCGCGAGCAAGACCCCTGACACCCTGGCCAGGGAACCTGCTCTCTCCCCAGCAGCTCTGCTGTCTTGCCACCGCCGTTGACCCTGCGTCACCGCTGCCAGTAGGTGTTCGAGGCCCTCTGTCTGTCTCTGTGCTTGTGCCCGTTTTTGTGCTGTCCTTGTCTGTGTCTGTTATTACTGTGCCCTGGTGTCTTGTTATTGTGTTTTTTCCTTTGTGCCTCTTTGCCTGTTTCTTCTTTTTCTTTTAGCTGTCTTTCCTGTTGTCCTGTTGTGTCCTCCGTGCCTGGTTTTTCATGCCATCGCTGCCCCCGCAGCTCCTCCCCCTGCCGGTTTCCAGGTCCCGCCTCCCAGCTGCTCTTCCCTCCCCCTTCCCTATTTAATGGTGGCCGCTGTGAGGGATCGCGGGCAAGATCCCTGACCTCCTGGCCAGTGACCTGCTCTCTCCCCAGCAGCTCCACTGTTGTGCCACCGCCGCTGACCCCACGCTACCTCTGCCAGTAGGTTTTCGAGGCCCTCTGTCTGTCTCTCTGCTTGTGCCCGTTTTTGTACTGTCCTTGTATTTGTCTGTTATTACTGTGCCCTGGTGTCTTGTTATTGTGCTTTTTGCATTGTGCCTCTGTGCCTGTTTCTTCCTTTTCTTTTATCTGTCTTTCCTGTTGTCCTGTTGTGTCCTCTGTGCCTGTTTTTTTCTGCTGCTGCTGCTCCCGCAGCCTCTCCCCAGGCCGGTTTCCCGCTCCCACCTCCCAGTTGCGCTTTCCTGCGCCCTCCCCTATTTAATGGTAGTTGCTGTGTGGCCGGCTTGCAGCTGGCGCTCCAAAGGCAATCCTGTCTGCACCTCTCCGCGACCAGTGCCAGGGACCCTGGACCCCCGACCATCCACTGCTACGACAGAGCTGCCCTCCTCTCACTCAACTCAGTAAGGAACAACAATTGCCAGCTGTCCACACCGAACGCCACCCATTGCCAGTTCTCTTGCCGTCGCTACAGCCAGACCTTCACCACCATCCGCACCCCCACGACCACCACCCCCATGGCAGATGCCAACATGACCAAAGATCTGAGGTGCATCCTCCTCAACGTGCACTCCATGCACAGACACGCCGTAGAGATCTGGGACCTCCTCGACACCCTCTCACCAGACGTCGCCTTCTTCACAGAAACCTGGACCAACTCCACCTCTGCCTCGACATTGCCACACTACATCGTCATCGGAGACCTCAAATTCCACCTCAACAACATCAGCAACACCAACTCTGCCACCCTCCTGGACAACCTCGCCAACCTCGGACTGAAACAACCCGTCACCACCCACACCCACAAGGCTGGACACACCCTCGACCCCCATCTTTGCAGGAGGTAACAACATCCACTTCAGTTACACCACGCAACCCTCATGGACGGACCACCACTGCATACACTTCCATGTCGACACACCCACGGCACCTAAACCTGCATCCCGCCCTCCCCGAAGAAACTGGAGCAAAATCATAGAGGAGCAGCTCAACTCCATCCTCAATCGTGATGCCCCCGCCACCTCGACTGACGGCAACCTCGCAGCCAAAAAACTCCTCAGATGGATCTCCAACTGCGCAGATGAGCTTGCATCACTACGGAACCCCGACAGACAGCACCCCAGGAAGGCCACCTGGTTCACCTACAAGAATCCAGACGCACCTGCAGATATCTCAAGAAGAACTGGAGAAACAGCAAATCCTCGGAGGACCACACCACCTACAAGAACGCCATGACAGAATACGGTAAACGCAGCAGATCCAACAAACGGCCCTTCATCCAGAACAAGATCCTCGCCAACTCCAGCAACTCCAAGGAACTCTTCAGTATCACACAGGAATTCACCAAACGCCCCAGCGAAACTACGGACATCACCTCCTCCCAGGACCTCTGCAACAAGCTCGGCTTCTACTTCCACCATAAAATCAAGGGCCTCCAAGACAACTTCAATGACCACACATCTGACTCCGAAGCAACTCCCCCCTCCAGCTACGCCAGCCAGCTCACCATCTCCGCCTGGACCACCAAAAACACCGCATCGAGCATGAAAGGCATCCACTCAGGAGCAGTCATGGACCCCTGCCACCACCCATATTCCACAGAGCCGCCACTGCCATCGCTAAGGAACTACGACGCACAATCAACGTCACCTTTGAAACCGACATCTTTCCCGGTGACTGGAAATGCGCAGAAGTTAGACCCCTACTCAAAAAGCCCTCAGGGTATCCCACGGACCTCACGAACTACTGACCCATCTCCCGCCTCCCATTTGCGGCAAAAGTCACAGAGAAGACCGTCAACATCCAACTAACAAAATTAATCAAAGAAAACTCCATCCTCGCCCCCTTTCAATGGTGGTGACTTGGGAGTTGGCTGGTGCCATGGGGGGCCAGTGGGCTCCTCCCACAGCCCCCAACATACTGCTTTGTGGGTTCTCCTGGTGGGCACCGGGGCACCCACTAGAGATGGAGCCTGTGATGCCCCAACAGCTCTGGAAAGGGGGCTGCATCCCCCACTTCCCTTAATTGAAAAAGAAAGGCCCCTGCAGATGAGGTCCCTAGGGCCCATAGTGGCATGGGGAGGGGGACTGTATGCCACCTCCCCTTAAAATATGTGCTGTGGCCCCAGGGCCACTATTGTTTAGGGAGGGGTCCTCCTCTTAAAGAGACTGGGGATATGGTCCCTGGGACCCCTTGTTTCTCAGGAAGGGGGGCTGCACACTCCCCTCATTTTACATATATCTTTTGGTCCCAGGAGTAAAGGTCCCTGGGGTCACTATTGACTCTGGGAGGGAGGGCTGTGTGCTCCCCTCCCCTTATAAAAGAAACAAGGCCCCCGGAAAATGCTCTGGCCTAAAGGGACTCAGGGAGTGGGGCTGAGCACCACTGTCTCTAAGAAAGAAAGAAAAAGCTACCGGGTTGGGGTAGTTTGGGCACAAAGTCAGGCGGGGAGGGCGCTGCTGGAGCCCCCCCTGGAAAAAAGGCCCTGTTGGATAGGGTGACCGAGGCCCAAAGTGGCTTGGGGTAGAGGGCTGCACCAATGGGTTGGATGCAGGCCTGGGTGCAAAGCCAGGCCCTGTGGCCAACCCCATGCTGTGCACAGCCAAAGGCAGTGTGGTGTGGTCTGACCACTGAGATGGGACGCAGGGCCTGGTCAATCAAAGGGATGAAGCTTTCCTGTATGTTATTTTTGGTATTGACCCTAGTTTATCTCCAATGTCTGGATCCTTACATAATATGCTCCAATGTTTGTTCAGTATTTTTACAATGACTTGACTTTCTTTGCTCCATGTTAGAATCATTCTTATCCCCACATTTCCTTGTGATTCAGGTTTGCATATGTGTTGAATGTTTAACTCGTTCTAAGCTTTTTTTTTATTTCACCCCACTTGTAGCCTATTTTTGCAAATCTTTTGCAGACTTCATCAATCTTCATCATTAGAGCATATCCTTCTCATACGTAATACGAATGGAATATATCATGACCAAAGGATGATATTATCCTGATTTTCTTCATTCTTGGGACCCTATGCCATCTCCTTTTCCCACGAGCACATGGTGAGATTTACATACGTTGGTGAAAATGGGATAACGGTTGCGGTCCCACAGCATTGTTGATATATCTCTTGATTGAACAAAAAGATGTTATTGGATAGACATATCTCAATCATCATCAATAACAATGCTGTAGTTCTCCCATATTTCTTTGTTTTAAAAATATGCACAAGCATTTAGACCAATATCATGTCTAATGGAAGTGTAGAGGGCTACCACATCTATGGTCACTAGAAGGAAGTCCTTTTTTTAGGTGGTACTGGCTAATATTCTCAAAAAACCCCAGTGTGTTTTATAAATGAGTTCAGATTCTTCACTATGGGTGGCAAGTAATTATCCACATGAATTGATACCTTCTCATTAAGACACTACAATTGGTCTACCATGTGGACTGACCAGTGTTTTGTGTATCTTCACAAGAAAATAGATGATCGGTATCACCGGATTAGTTGTCAATAGGAACTTGTAATTAATCATTTTATCCAATGCTATTATCATTTTCTTTATGGGATTATAATCAAGATTTTGTAATTTTCCTCATCTCCCAATTGTCTCATTACTTCATTTACATAGTCCTTTCTATTCACAATTATGATATCCTTTATCCATAAACTTTATGATCGTATGTGAATTGTTTATAAGATTTTTCTAAAGCTGCTCTTTCCTTCACACTTCGATTTTCCTTTTCCCAATATGTTTTCTTATCTTGTTAATGTCGGCCATAATCATCTCATGAAAGGTGTAAATTTATTCCCTGGAGAAAGGGATGCACAGAATTTAGATTTCTCCTTTAGATTGCAGTGTTTTTTTATATCAATCCCCAATTCCGTCAAGATTTAAATTTCCGTTAACTCATCTCCTTTTAATCCTTGTATTAGATTTAACACATTTTTAAGGACATGAGTGTGGGAAACTTGCAGGTACATATTTCTGGATATGTGACCACTTACTCTGGAGATCATATGGCAAATCATAATTAACTCATCGGGAGTAGACTTGGGCTGATAGTCGGAAGGCTCAGGTGGGCTCCAGGAAATTGCAGAGTGCAGTGCAGAAAAATTTAAACACTTGCTCTGAAATAGTGAAGAAAATCTCAGCAGTTGAAGGGCAGACTACAGTGTTAGATTCAGAGGTCGTCTCAATAAACGAACAGTTGCAAGCCCATGTGTCCAGACTGGTAGATGTTCAGAGGAAGCTGGAGGATTTCTAAAATCAACAACGTCGGCATAGCCTAAGGATTCTGGGGGTCATGGAAAGGGCTGAGGGTCAGGAAGTCAGAAGATTTGTCATCAACTTGTTGCAGGGCACATTTCAAGAGGTGGATGGCTTGGGTTCGAATCATGAAATACAAAGGGCTCGTAGGTTTTCCCCCGATGCCACAACATCTTTGAAGAAGTGCATCTCTCTGGACCCCAGGCAAATGGCTATCTTGTTCTTTCGTAATTTTCTGCTGAGGCAACTTGTTTTTGAAAAGGCATGCCCTGGGGCAAAGCAATGTTTTGATGGTCATGCATTCTTTGCAAAAGCAGTCTTTTGCCGTATAACAGTAGAGCGGCATTGGAGGCTCCGTGAAATGATTAAGCCTTTTCAAGATAAAGGAGCTCAGGCCTATCTCCTCAATCCTGCCAAGCTCAAAGTAACATACAACGAGAACACCCATATGTTTAGTATGAGTGGTCAATATGACAAAATAATGTTAAATATGTTCTCTTTCCTCTTTTCTTCTCAAGCCACGGGTGGAATGGGGTGCTCTCATCACTAGGCTCTTGTATGGAGGGTCTTTTCACTTCTTGTGGGGTTAGGGGTGTGTGGGGGGTAAGAGAGGGCAGGGCTCGATGCTTGTAGGTAAGCTGGGGAGGGAGACGGTGGGTGGAAGAGAGGAAGGGAAATGTGGGGGAAGAAAAAGAAAACTGAGGGAAAAAGGTAATAATCTTAATAAGATTGCGCTGAATTGTGCTGGCTATTGTTTGTTGAGAGAGAAGCTGCTCAGGAAATGGTTCACATTTCACATTCTTCTTATAGCTGCTAGGCTCTAATGCTTTCTGCTTTTTCTTTGTACTCAGATGAACATGATTCGCATTGTTACAGCTAACGTTCAGGGTCTGAATGACAGGCTTAAGTGGGCTACGGTGGCTCAGTGGTTGCAGACATTGAGAGCTGATATCTGCTTTCAGGACACATACAACTCAGCAGACAAGAAAGTTAGGGTCTGTGGGGTATCAATTGCTGGTTTATACTACACAAGGGAGCATTAAGTTATGTTAAAAATGTCTTATAGAGCGCACGTACACCAATTGATTTCTTGGCGCTGTCCCTAGGATTTTTCTGGAGCCCTATATGTTTGGTCGTTTGCTTAGATTTTAGGCGTATACTTGGATAAATAACCAGGTCTTAAGAAGCCTTCTGAATCTCGGGAAATCAGTGCAGGTTCTGATGTCCAATGGAAGAGTGTTCCAGAATCTAGGTGCCAGTACTCCAAACCTGCATCCGCCCAGTCACTACCGTCTATAGGGGGGAATGGCCAAGAGATTCTTATGTCCTGAGCACAGGCTTCGGGAAGGTGTATACTTTTAGACTAGGCTGGAGCTAAATTTTGGGCTTGCGCCAAGCAAGGTGTTAAAGATAAGGCAGCCAACTTTAAATGCACATCTTTGTGGGATGGGAAGCCAATGTAGTTTTTACATAAGGGGGGAGACACGTTCCCATCTGGGCTGCTGAAAGATCAGCCTCGCTGCCCGGGTCTGCACATGTTGCAGTCTTTTAGTAAGATATGGAGGAATGCCAAAATATAAAGAGTTGGCTTAGTCTATATGTGATATAACAATGGCTAGGACAACCTGGACCAGTGCTTCTAGAGTGAGTAGTCTACTGAACTTCCTTATCTTTCTCAGCTGAAAGAAACAGGTGGAAATTACTGATCCGATCTGGGATTTCATGGTAAGGTCTATATTAATAATCACCCCGAGACTCTTTGCTGAGGGGGAAGGAGTGGGGGGAGAGTCCAGCTCACTGGGCCAAAAGTTTGAGTTCCAGGGGTTCAGAGCGCCCCCTATCAAAATGAGTTTTGTCTTGTCTGGGTTAAGTTTTAAGGGATTGCTGTTCATCCAGTCATGGATGTGCAGCATAGTGGCTTGGAATTCGGACACCGAGTCAGGTGTGTTATTGATAGTGAACATTAGTTGTAGGTCATCTGCGTAGTTGTATGTGCACACCTCCCGGTCTTTCAGTGCTCGAAGTAGAGGAAGAAGGTATAATTTGAACAAGTGAGGGGATAATGAGGAGCCCTGAGGTACTCCACATGTTGTTTTCATTTTAGGTGAGGAAAACTGGGATAAGCGGACTGACTGGGAGCGATCCTCTAGGAATAACTTAATAAAGTTGGAAGCTGCTCCCTTGAGGCCAGCATCCCTGACACAGTCAATCAAGATGCCATGATTGACCGTGTCGAAGGCCCCGGACAGGTCCAGTAATGCCAGGGCATGGGGAGAGCCCTTACTGGCTTCCTTTCGAAGTGTGTCCAGCATAGTCCGTATCACTGCCTCAGTTGAGTGGGTTGGGAGAAACCCTGCTTGGTTAGGGTCAAGGTAGTCAGACTGCTCAATAAAGCTGGAAAGACATTTGGCCACATGAGATTCTAGTACCTTGGCCAAGTAGGGATGCAGGGAAATAGGCCAGTAGTTGGTCAAAGTCTTAGGATCCACCCTTGGCTTTTTTAGGAGGGGGACAACAATCGCTTCTTTAAAAGCCCTCTGGACACAGCCCTGAGATAGTGAGTTGTTTAAGAGGGCCAGGGCGGGTCTGGGGAAGGTGGTGAAGACTTCTTTTAAGATATGGGGCGGGCAGCTAGTAGTAGGTGGCCCCATTTTTACTTTGGACAGAAGATCGAAAAAAGTCTAACTGTCTATTGGCGAGAATTGGTCAAGAGAGCAAGAGTTATCCAGCATTAATGGCGGTGCCTCAGGGTTGGTGCTGGGAGGGATATTGGCTTTTATCATCATGATTTTGTTGATAAAAGACATATTCAAATAGTTACAGAGTGCTTGAGAGGGCGTAGGTTTTACTGTGAGTCTGTCAGGGTTAGATAGTTTGTTGACAAAAGAGAATATTTCTTTAGACCTATTGGTGGAACTCAGGATTTTAGAAGAGAAGTAAGTAGCCTTGGTAGTGGAGACTGACTTTTTATACTTCTTTAGTTGGGCAAGGTAGATCTCTCTTTTATAAGGAGAGTAGCTAATTTTCCATTTCCTTTTGGATTGACAAAGGGCTACTTTGTGATTTTAAGTCAGAAGAGAACCATCTCTGTGCCTCATGGTGCCTTGCTGATCTTATTGTTCTGAGAGGGGCGTGTTCATTACTGGCTGCTGTAAGCCATGCTGTGAGGTTTTCCTCACTGGAGTTAATTGACACCTGATTGACTGAGTTTGCCAGTGTGGTGTAGAAATGGGTTCTGTCGATATTATTCCAGTTCCTAGCCAAGGTTCCTTTAGTAGTAGGAGGTTTTCCCATAGTGATGTTCTTAATGGTGAACTGTATGAGGAAAGGGTCGGACCATATACAGGGGGAGAAAGTAAGTGCAGACACTGTGATGTTGGCTGTCCATACCTGGTCTAGAATGTGTCCCTTATTAAGTATGGCCGTAGTTATCTGCTGAGTAAGGTTTAACCCATTGAGTAGGCCAGTCAGTTCTGTGGCATGAGGTCCACCCTGTGTGTCATTGGTCCAGTACTTGAAATCACCAATCAGCAAGATTTTTGCTTGATTAGTAGTAAGATGAGTTATCTGTTCGCCCAGAGAATGGGGGAACAGGGGCATATTCTGGGGGGGCTGGAATAATAGTATACAAATTAAAGGGATCAAGGCCGACTCTAGTTTGCTAACTAAATTGTCTGCCAAGGGTAGATCTAACGGGGTTAGTGCTGTGAATGTTAGTTCTTGGCGTATGATGGCAGCTACTTCACCTCCGATTTTTGCTGGGGGGGCTCTTCACCCATAAAATATAGTATTTATTAGGGAGCGCTGCTAGAATATCCAGGGCGGATTGCTGTGACAGCCAAGTTTCCGTTAGGAAGAGGACATCTGAGCAGCTTGAGTCCAATAGGTGGAATATATCAAGCTGGTGTTTTACCAAGGAGCGGGAGGGTATTTATGTAGAAGATTTTTAGCTTGAAGTCAGGAGGAGGGTGGCCTATTAGTTCGAGCCGGCTTCTCTGATATTAAAAAGAGAACCTCAGATAGACTGGGCAGATGGATTCTGGCTAAATGTGAAGTAGGGGGATTCAAAGTCTGTTCAGGCCATGGGTCTGATGAGGCAGCAGATATTGATGACATGTCCCTAGAACTAACACCCTAGCCTACACCTATAATATTGTGTAGAGATCTCAACTGTCATATGGGCAGTGGTGGCTCACCGAGGGAGGGCTGCGGGGCGGTGGGGAGGGGCGGGGTAAGGGTAGGGTGGGGGGTATTGGAGTCTGACATATGATGGACAGGGGTAAGGTAAGTAATTAAATAAATAACAGTATTTACCTTGCGCGCGCTGCATCGCCAACTCGGTAATGCATCGCATGCAAGGTAAATAGTTTTATTTATTTAATTACTTACCTTACTCCTGTCTGTCGTATGTCGGACTCCATTACCCCCCACCTTAGCCCTCCCCTGCTCCGCCCATAGCACTCCCTTGGCGAGCCACCACTGCGTATGGGACTGGTATACTCCTCCATGTCGGGATACTGTGGGAGGAAACCCAAGGTTTATTGTGCCTTAAAACAACATATGGACTTGTTAATCAGAAGGTGGAAGGGGCACTCGTTGAAATCAGACACAAGCTCACTTAGTCTAATAAATGGCCTTCTTTATTCTGGTAACCTTAAATAGGAACGGCACACAGCCAACGCGTTCCGTTCCGAGAAGGAACTTCGTCAGGGCTCTACATATGAATAGGCCAGTAGGCAATGAGAAAAGTCCAGAAAAGTGCAGATGGTAAGTTCCGAAGAGCACAGTATGCAGGGTCAAATCAATAGTACTGATCTATGCAATCAATGGGAAAATAACCCCAAAGTGGTTATACAATCCACGCGAAGTCACGTCTCATCCCCAGGAGCGAAATCAAATACAGAAAGGTTTATTCCTATAACTAATCAGTATACAACCTCGCAGTACCAAAAAATAGATGGCCAAAGTGATAAAGACCTGTCACAAAAAAAATGGCAAAAGCAAGGTGTGAATAAATATCTTGCAATTATATTTGAATGTCAATATATGGGCGGAAGAATACTTGTGTGCTCCTGGTGATAATACACACAAGGGGTAGCAAAACGGGCAATGGCTAGCAAGTATCACTCTTTGCGTGAAGCGGCGATTCCCGGCATGGTAACTGTAAACCCTCAATGGGTTGATTGATGTATGGGCGGCCTAGAAGGCTAGGATCCAGGGTTTACATATTATTCCTATCAAAGCACATATGCCTGGATTATTTTTGACATCATCTAACATGTCAACTTCTCAAATTTCATATTTCACTATACTAATTCACCACTAATTCTCTATGGGTTCCAGAGTAGCGTGCTAATCGTCAAAAAAGCGCTTCACCACTCCATCAGGGGTAGCAAGCGCATATAAATGCAAACCTTTTTTAGCTCTTCTATCCTTCCCCTATCTTCCTGAATCCAAATAACTGACTAACCTGCCCACAACTCAAATTACTTTTATATTTCACTATATTAATTCAACACTAATCCTTTATGGGTTCCGGAGTAGTGTGCTAATCACCGAAAAAGAGCTTTGATGCCTCGTATGGGGTAGTAAGCGCTACATAAATGCAATTACAATACCATACAATACACTTCTATGGCAGGTTGGTATATCGAAATATCTTCGAGTATTTTCTGAACATAACCGCCAGATTCTGGGAGTAGAGTATGCTGCTAGGGCTACTCTAAGAAACTCATGATCATCCAATAGAGAATTATTGTTTAACGCTGATTATGTAAGGCACATGAGACAGTGGTTGATTGATTTTTTTTAAATATAAATAGAGGAAGAGCAGCGGCAGTCTGGGATGCCCTGAGGGCCGCAATCAGAGGTCAGAGGTGAAACACAGTGTCAGCCTCAACAACCAGACGTTTAGCTTCTGTAAAATGAATGCACTCCATCAGGGATTAGTTCGCCTGGAAGGGGCACACATAAAGGTGAACATGCATGGGCAGACAGAAGGGGGGATGGAAGATGAGATTTTTTAGAGGATAGCAGCTGTTAAAGCTGAGATCAATAGCTTTCTTGTCAGTAGGGCTGCAGAGAAATAACAGGCAGAAAAGATTGAGAGTTATGAATACAGTTACAGCAGAGGAAACAGCTAGGCTTGAAGGATAGGCATAAAGAAACAGTGTGGAATTACTGCTATCAAGGATCGGAGGGCCCGATTCACAGAACTAACTTAAGACAAAATCCTAAACTTACTACCATTTCGGTATTCACAGAAGGTATTTAGGAGTCCTAAAGTCAGGAGTCCTAACTTTACTACTCCTAAACTGAGAAAAATCCTAATTTTAAGACTTTCGGTATTCACAGAAGGCATTTAGGAGTCCTACAGTTAGGACTCCTAACTTCTGTGAATACCGAAATGAGTAAGTGCCTTCTGTGAATACCAAAATGGTAGTAAGTTTAGGATTTTGTCTTAAGTTAGTTCTGTGAATCGGGCCCGAAGAGGCCAGATAGTCAATAACCCAGAAGGTGTTATTGGTATTTTCTTTGAGTTCTGTGGCACTTTGTATGAGGAGGAACTACCACCTCCCCCCCCCCCCCCCTTAGCAGATATTATCAAGTAGTATTTGGACCAAGTAACCATCAAATCTCAGGGGGAAGAGGATAGGATTGCTTGTGATTCACCATTTACGGTAGATGATCCATTACAGTTTTATCGTATGTTTTTTAACAACCTTGTAAGTCAATATGCTTAGAACTTTTTGGGATGCTTAGAGGGGAAATTTAGCCCCACAATCAAGTTCAAATACAAATTTAGTTGTGTTTTTAAAAAAGGGGAATACCACCTCTCCCCCGCCCCGATCCTAACTCATATAGGCCTATATTGTTAATTAATTCTAACCATAAAATGCATTCAAAGATGTTAGCGAACCGATTGAGCAGAGTCATTGCTAGATTTGTCTCTCCTTGGCAGCACAGGTTTATTCCAGGTCAAGGTACAATAGACTATATTAGACAGGATAGAACTTTGTTTGACATGGCTGAAACCAGGAAACAAGCATTTACAATGCAATGGTCTCGGCATCATTAAAGGTAGAGCTATTGGCATTGCTCATGACATTTCTTTTTTTCTCTCTCTGCACTCAACAACACACACCACTCTGCTCTGCACACTCACTCTGCATTTTGCACTCACTACTCTGCACTCACTACTCTGCACTCACTACTCTGCACTCACTACTCTGCACTCACTACTCTGCACACTCAATACTCTACACACTCAATACTCTACACACTCAATACTCTACACACTCAATACTCTGCACTCAATACTCTACACTCAATATTCTGTACTCAATACTCTGTACTCAATACTTTAACACGGCGCACACCTTACTGGACTTTGTGGTGGGCTAGCTATAGGGGCCATTCAAGTCTCTACTTTTACCATGTCAGCACCCACGCCATTGTAGAATGTCCGACCTGATATTGGAAGCTGAAGCATGCCAACCGTCTGGAACAGGGAGAGGACAGTGTAAGATGTGCAAGTAAGCTGGGGACTATGCTGTCCTCCACAAAAAAACAGCCCAAGAAGGACGAAATAATTATGGCTCTGCAGCACTTTTAGTGAAATTATTCATTCCGGTTGTTAAATTGATATCTGTGCATTGATTAAATCTGGGCTGAATTGTACAGTTTCATGCTGGGTAAATAACTTCATTTAATGTTTTCAGTTGCTGTGCCAGTCAAAATGTAAAATATTTAGAAGAGAGCAAATGTTGAACTGCTGCGTAAATAACTGGCCTACACATGCTTACTGCCAAACTAATCCTGCAACATAAATAATGAGGGTTTGTGTTTCAGTTCACGAACTTTCTAAGTACATACTTCGCTGCAGCAGCTTTAATAAACTTTCAGAGCACAGAAGTAGTCTAGTTGTTAGGTCGCAGCTATGGATCCACAAACCGTGGGATGTAATGCATCGGTGCTTTGGCGCTAGAAAGGTTTTTGGACTCAATTCAGTAGCCCTGATGGACATATAAAAAGAATGCCTATTAAACTGTTCAAGAAACCACACAAATAAAAAATGTACATAGTTTAAGAATAATGTCCACTTGGAAATTAGAAAAACATTAAGCAATTTAATAGTACAAAAGTAAAAATGAATTGAAATGTACTTTAGGAGTGGTGACATTTGGTAGTTATACAAAAAAGTTATCACAAAGATGGCGACTGTCCCCCAGACAATAGCATCTAAAAGGACCTATGACTACCTCGGGGCATGGTTCAGTGACGCAGAGAAGTCAACTATTTATCAACAAAGAATGAAACCAAAAGCCCAAGCGACAATATACGCCCTGTGTAAACTGCATGGGAGGCTATGCAGCCCAACAACTGCAGCAATCAGGAGGGTCATTAAAGCAAAATTACTTTCTACAGCAGGCTCCGCACAACAACCATTTACAAACCAAAGCCATGCATTATTGGAGAAAGCCCAGTGTCAGGGCCAGACGCATTTTCCCACTACCAGGATACACGTGCAACAGTCTGATTGCTCTGGACTTTAGCCTTATGCAGCAAAAATATGAATGCCTGGGTATGCATGCGGAAGTCAGGCAAGGTCGCCTGTGACGGGGCGGGCCGCGTCCCGACCGGAAGAGGAGGCAGGCGGAGGAAATGCGTCTCTTGGCCCGGGGCTCCTGTGAGCGATGGAGAGCCCCGGGCCGCCAGTAGGAGGTTGCAGAGCCGCAACGTCAACTCTGTGGAGGGGGCACGAGGCACATGCCCGCTACCTGCCCCTGCCGCGTGGTGAGAGCGGAGTCCCCCGAGATTGCCACAGTAAGTACAAAAGGAGGGGGCGGTGCACTTGTGTGTGTGTGCGCGCGTGTATGTATGCGTGTGGGGGGGTTCTGTATGTATGTATGTGCGTGCGTGTGCGCTTGTGTGTGTGTTTCTGTGTATGCGCATGCGTGTGTTGTGTGGGAGCTTCGCGGAGCGCTCGTACTTGTGCGGGTGCCAGTTCCAAATCGCCTGCACGCAGCCAGGATTGTCTCCTGGAAAGCAGACATGGCAACAATAGGTTCTCGGCGAGAACGCGTTTCCGCGCGCTTAGCCGAGACCTAAAAAAGGACCCATGATTTTCAGTGCAGTGCCAAGGCAACGTTGGCGGTGGCAAGGGGTAGGTGCGAGTGGAAACAGGTTCAGTGGTGTGTCTAAAATGTGGAAAATACTCTGTGACTAGGGTGACCAGATTTTAAACACGAAAAACCGGGTCATTCCACAAACAAAGAAATAGTAGTACACTTTTGCATCGACAGTGGGGCAAACAACGACTTTATTGACAGCTCTAACTGACATAGAGACCACAGACAAGGAAGAACTGAAATGCAACCTTTAAACACTAAATCATTTGAAAAGGCCAACTAACTAATAAATCCTGCACTGGAATACATGAAAGCTTGCCTCCCTCTATGTTCAGTTGACTCTCTCTTGAAATCGGGACATGTGCTAAATATGCTGAAAATTGCCGCAACAGATGGTGAAACACCGGCACTGTCCTGGCAAATCTGGGAAGCTTGGTCACCCCACCTGTAATTGTATTGTTTAGAGCTTAGAGGCAAATGCACATAACGGTGGTCCAAATATACATCTTACTGATAGTTTTCATACTTCATTTCATTTGTAAAGCATAGATTGTTGGCACTGAAACACACCAGCAAAATGTGAGAAACGTGTAATTTTTAGTCACCCAATGTTTAACACTGTTGCTGCATTCCTTGGAAGGAACTACCTTACTAGATATTAGAACCTGTCACACACGTTTCATGCAGATCTCTGTAAAAGGTGCATCAACACACTCATCTTCCTCACTGCAATTGGAAACTGTGACCAAAATGTCGCCGATAGGATCATGGCCTATATTTGAAAGATATGCATGGTTTTACAAACAATCAATCAATCAATGTTATGCAAAAAATAAGGAATGCAAAGTGTATGCCCTCCTATGCTACAGTCTTTTAAATTGGGTGCTCATAACAACAGTGATGGTTTGCTATGGCAACAGAATATGAATTTTTAAAAAATTGTCTGGCATAAATATCGAATCTAAAATATTTTCGACAAAATGATCATACCATTGTTGTTAATAATAGATCATTTACACCCATAGAAGAATATTTTGGTAAACAATATTTAGGACAAACTATTTATGTCAGGCGGTGTTTCTGTATGCGATATTCTGCTACAACCGATGCTGTTTGCAATCAAGATATTTTATTAGTACCCTGAAGCCCACGCAAAATGGCAAAAAGCAATGGAAAATAATGAAACATAATATATTCATATCTATCTTTTTTCATTTAACTGAGTAACAGAGTTTCTGAATGATTCAAACTGACTATTGGGTTAGGTAAGCTTGGTTATTACATTTGAAGGGCTGATTTCAATGAGCAAATACAATGCTCTGTATTTATTTCTATATTGAGCTATTGATTTTTTTTTATTTTAGAGCTTTTTTCCCGTGTAGCACTGCTAAACCCCCAATTTTGACAGAGCGCTTACAATGAAGAGTAATCAGACAAGAGCTTGCAAAACATCTACAAGTGGAAGAGGGTTGATAAGATAAATATACTAGTGAGGCAAATGAGAGCTATACATATTTGTGGTTGGAATCAATATAACAAAGGTCATCACACATAAGATATGTGTATTTGTAGTGTGCAGTGACTAAACATATATAGAGAACAGCGGAACAATAGTTTAGCCTTATAGCCCGCCGTAGAAGGCTATACCGGTTATTAAAAGCCCTCTCCAGCGTTAAACAAGGGAGAGGAACTTTAATAGCATGTATAGCCCAGCTACGAAGGGCTATAAGGCTATTAGAACAATCTGCCAATAGAGGGCAGAATGGTCTTACACAAAAAAAAACAAAGCCTTATGGGATTGGAATCCCCTGAGGCTCCCTGAAGCCTTTGTTCACAGCCAGAGCTGTGAACAAAGAAACATTGGAATGTTGGAGCTCCAGGTGTATACCAGCCATTATAAACCCAGAACACTCCATTGTTTTCAATGGAGCTACCAACATTCCAATGTTCTAATAAGGAATATAAGATACATACATTTTTAATAAGAGCAATTGTGGAAAAAAGGTGAGGTAAGGGTGTGGATAGTAAATGAAGGAGACGGGGAGCTCACTTGTGATTCTGCTTGGTGCTAAGAATTTAACTTATGTTCCTAATAGGCCGAAACCGATAGGCGTTATACATTTCAGGTCAGCAGCATTACAATGGAAGTACAACAGGAGAAAGCCTATATCATCAGCAGGAATGAACAAAAGGCTAGGTCATGAGTAACAGGCGATCTTTTAGCTTGGCTATGTCTGGCTCTGAAGATTTGCAATGAAGTAACAAGTCTTATATGGGCTGAGGGGGCATCCGAGTTCCTAGGGGCATTCCATTAGAATATACTTGACATTTCTTTGCAAAAAGTTTTGAGAAATATTTTAAACGCACTTCTTAGGTTGTGGTTTTTATCGGTCAGTCCCAGTTTTTGTGTGAAATAGGAGAGATTTAAGCTGGATGCCATTTCTATGTGACACAAACAAAATAAGCAAGGCTTCAGTGTTGACCACTTTAAAGAGTTTAGAAGAGGATTTACTCGGTCAGTTGTTCTCGTGTGAGTGATCAGCCTGGCTGCATTGGGAAGATGTATTTGAGAGAGTTTAGATATGACTTAGATAGATTGGTTGGATAAAACGCCCCGCATTCAATGTGAGAAAAGAACAGCAGATTTGAAGTCATATTTGAGGATGAAGGGACTGATATAATGAAGCAGGTGCTGTTGAAATCTAGCACATTTAGTGATTTCTTTGATATAGAGATTAAGATTGAGGAACGTATTCAGCATCGGACCCAGAGATGTGGCTAATTTCACAATCTACGGAAAGATGTTTAGAACTTGTAGCATATCAATCTAATAAGGAGGGAAGACAGAAGAATTCCTTGGGAAATAATAAGAGGGATTCAGTCCAGTTAAATTCAAGTTTCACCTGGACATCAATGAGCTATTGTCAGCTAAGAGTTGGACTAAAGTGTTAATATTATCTGTGCTATGAATCCCAGGCACAGATGTACATAATTCACATACTAAATGAAGTCAATACCTGCCTTGGAGAACATACAAGTTGAAAAATAATGAGGCTAGGATAGGTCTTTGTGGTAGGCTGCCGGAGTGGATATAGCGTTACCTGTTCTGTTAGACAAATAAGCATTGCACCAGTTCAGTACTAGTCCTTCTAAGTGCCTGCTATTGAATAAGGAGTGTAGGAGAACTGCGTGACCAATGGTATTGAAAACTGTGTATGGCTCAAGGTGTACTGGTATTCAGTTTATGCCTTCATCAAAGTTCAGAAAGGAGTCATCTATGATTTTAAACATTGTGGTATCTGTGATGCGACCAGATCTAGAACCAGACAAATGCAGTCTCAGTAGCGGTCGCCCTCTAATGGGTTTGTAGTTTTCAAGTTTGTGATGGTCAGCATTAGATATTTTTTAGTAGAGGGGAAAACATGGCCCACTTTTAGCATACCTGGAAAAGTTCCTTGCGCAGTGGTGGAATTTACGTTTTGACATGCACATGAATAGGAGGGCATCAGCAAAAAAAGGTGAAAGTGAGCCAGTGGAGAAGGGGGAGACTTAGTACTTGCAATGGATGTTTTCAAGTCAAGTTCTCACACGAGATTTAAAGGAGGACCTAATGGGGTTTTCTGGTGAGAGGTCAATTTCATCTCAGGTTATTATGACTTTTTGTGTAGAGTGTTTGGCTAGGTCACTGCAGTTAGGAACATTAGGAAGGAAGTTGTGGCGTCATGCGTCTGGCTTGTATGATTTTTAAAAGGTTTTTTTGCCTTTTTGTTTAGCATTCTGAAGATTGAGGCTGAAAAAAGAGAATTGTGACTGCTAACTGAGCGTTTTATACATAAATCTTAGTAGGGATGTGAGGTTGGAAGGTGATGTGGATTTTCTCCATCTTGTCTCATGGACATGTATGATCCTTCTCTGAATTTTGATCTCATTTTTGAGCCACTGAATTGACTTGTTTGCTTATTTGTATTTAATATTGACTGGACCAAGATCACTGAATATGTTGTCGATTTTATCAGTGTATTGCTTTATTAGTTCAGTGGGCTCAGTGACAGAGTGGATCATAGACTCGAATTTGTTATGATCAATGCCCTTTACATCCGTTACTCTTGTTAATATCTTCTCATTCTTAGGTTGGCCGGGCAGGGATAGATCAAGAATTTAGAATAGGGTAAAGGAGTGGTCTGACCAGTGAATATTTATGGGGTTATTCATAATGCTATAGCCAGGTGTAGAAATCACTATGTCGCGGATAGCTCTTTTTTGTGAGTTGGAAAGTTGCAGTGTAGTGTTAGCTTGCTTACTGGAGTGTCTGTCAGTTTGTTCCAAGGGAGGTCAAAATCTCTGAGACAGATGTGCTTACAGGATGACAGTAGCTGAGTTGCTATGTGTATAGGTTTTTTCTAATAACATAGGTTATTTAAGAGGTGATCAATTATATGTACTTAAGCCTGATGGGAGAAGAGGTTCCAACTGTAAGAGGTTGGAAGGTTTCAGCTGAGAGGGTATTTATCAATGCATAGGATAATGATTCTTTACTGATACTATCTTCCACTCCACCTATTTTATCAATTCTGTCTAGATAGATTATTTTGCAGATGGGTGGCAGTAGAAGGTCAAGGTAAGGCATGGAAGAGGGCGTGAACCATATTTCTCTTAGTGTGAGCAAGTCACGGTCGTTGGCCAAAATCAGGTGGGAGATACCTGAGGAGTTGGATATTCCAGACCTACATTTATGGTGGCACCGCCGATAGGTAGTGTATCTTGTGTTATGTTGGGCATCAATAAGTGAATACTAATCATGTTATATGTCCATATAGATCTATAATGTGGTATTTCAATTTAATTCTAGTGATTGTGGTGTTGTATGGCGTTTTGGATTCCGAATGAATTCTCTACGATTCATGCCCTTATATGGGTACAATCCACGTTGCCCTTATATAGGCATAGAAATCAAGCCTTTATTTAGGCATAGCCCATGCTACCCAAATACAGGCATGGCTACTTCCATCCGTTCATCAACATCACAACGATTTCTTGGAAAAACAGACTCTTAAGCAGAAGGGACTTCCCCTAGCCTGGATATTGATTTCTCCAAGAAACTCATTATTATGCATGAACCAGTATTCCTTAGGGATTCATCCATGATGTTCATATGCCTGACATTACGTCAAAGCTGGCATTCCTAAACACCTTCAAGGTATACATATACCTTCACTTGCTATAGCAAAGCACGGTGTGGTTCGGTGCAGTTCGACGACCTACTTGCCCGACGCAGCTCGCTACAGCAAGTGCAGAAGGAAGCCGACTCTCCAGCTGATGCACTGACAAGAAGCTGTCCTCCTCTGCCAAGAATCCAGCTCCAGTGTTTCTGACTCCCCTTGCGGGGTTTTGGGAAATCAAGTCACGAGACCGAGATACCAACCTCCTTCATTCTAAGGTATGGAGCTGATTAGAACCTAGAGAAACATTAGGCAATTCTTGGCAGAACTAAAACTTATGCTAAACAATACTTACTTCTTCCCTCGTACTAGGCCTAGGATAGGTAGATTGGAATATGCGTATTTTAGAAGCACCAGGGAGTATTTTAGCTTGTGTTATTTATGTATGTATTTTTATATGGTTTAGAAACCATACAATGCTATTACAGTATTATTTTATGATACTATTCTCGCTGTATGCATTATACTTTGCATTCTGTCTAACGATTGTAGCAGTTCACCTCTCTTGCATGAGAAAGAAGACTGTTCAATAAACCTTTTATTAAAAACGCCCATCTCACTATTTCTCTGCAACTCTGTAGAAACGGAGCATGCGTGATTGACTGAGAAAAATAGTTATCTATTGTTTCTATGAATCTGAAGATATTTTCCAGTCCTAGGGAAATAAGTTGTCATGTTTATGTGGTTGTCAGAAACTAATCAATCAATCAATCAAAATCTTTATTTCGGTACATTTAGTACCATAAAAGATACATAAAAATACATGTAAAATTGCATTTAAAACATGATTCATTTGAACATGGTCGACATGATAGGGAGTGATAACAATTAAAAAAGCGGTTCAATAAAATCCCGGATACAATTTTAAGGGCGGATGAATTACGTTTAAAATATCATAAATAATTTAAAATGTAAAAAGGCATTTATATAAAAAACATGGATAAGTATACAGCTAACCAACACTAACAGTAATGGGCAAATATGATTACATTTGAAATATCAGTAATGATAGAAATATGAGAAGCTTGTATATAAAATAAATAATTATACAATTAATGTATAACTACACAGCCAAACAGCACTATCAATGGTATAAAGTGCTATCCAAAAGTATTCTACCCATTCAATGTAACAGTATAGCATAAAATGTTTCCCATGAATTTAAGACAAGTAAAGTCTGCTATAATATTAGGCCCATTTTCATTCTTATAAAGTTTGTGGCTAACAGGAATCTACTGATACCAAAAACAATAACCTGGCTGGTGTCAGTTTTTAAAATTCTACCAGCCTCTTTATATGATCTTGTGCCTATAATTAGATTAGACAAAAAACAAGATGTGTAATCATCTTCCTTTGCCTGACTAGGACATATGGTGCATTGATTGTTACTATTTTGAGACCACCTTGATGCACAGAAATTTGTCCTCAAGATACCATATCTGTATTTCATATAGAGTGTCTTGGCTAATGGTGGGTACACCTCATCGAGAAAGCATTCATAGAGTGCTATATCTTTAAACATTAAAAAACTATTTGTTAATGATCCGTATATTCTTCCATTTAACACATCATAATTCACATATGCCCAAAATGACAACTTTAACATTTTCTTCGAAGTACGATTTAATAAAGATGGTTCATCCCAAAATTGTGCCAGACCAATTTTTGTTAGCCAAGATCTTACATGTCTAAGCCATAGAACTTTGTTACAGCAATCTAGTTCCATAATTTCTTTTAGGCCATCCTTATAATCTGTCAGCTCAGGGTCGACCAAAGTCTGACCCAGAGCATCAGGGGTCTCAAGATTGCGTGGTGGTCAGTACGTTTCATATTAAGGTCTAAAAAAAGTGGTATCAGCAGTTTCAAAAGATTTCTTACACGTAGGTCCCCATAATTCTGCCCGTATAGTGCAGCTGATTGTGCTTTAAACTTAAAAATCTCTAAGGCTGGTGAAATTACTTTGGTTAGGCTATTACCATGTCTTTTCATTATGGGTAACAGGTTTTGCGTAAATACTATTTTACTTTTTTCTATATGGCTTTTCCAAGTTAAATTGGAATCCAGGGAAACACCCAGATAGCTAAAGTTATGGACGTATTCTAATTTGTGTCCATTTAACATCAGATTTTCCTTAAAGATTTTGTGGGTTTTATAGCCATGTATTTTGTTTTCTTTACATTGATCTCTAGGCCCTTTATGCTGCAGTATGTCTGGAACTTGTCCAGTAGATTCTGTAGGCCCCGGGGTGTTTGGGATATAAGTATAGTGTCTTCAGCGAAAAGGAGGGATGAGACCCTCTCACCCCCTAATTTTGGTGAGTCGTTACTACAAGCCTCCATACAAGATGGAATATCCTTGACGAACAAGGAGAACAATGTTAGGGCTAACACGCATCCCTGACGAACTCCCCTCTTTATCGGTATTTGTTTTGTTAGCTCCCCACCTGGGCCCCACCTAACCTTTGCATAGTTATTTCTGTGTAATTTTATAACCTACTCTAAGAGGTTAGCCGGTAGCACTTGGTGCCTAAGTGTCTCCCATAACAATTTTCGAGGGATTAAATCAAACGCCGCCCGAAGGTCCACGAATGCTACGTACAAGTGACCTTTTCTCAAAGTGGCGTACTTCCAACACAAGCAACAAAACCTTAGGACCTAATCAATAGTACTAATTTTGGCTCTGAACCCTGCTTGGTACTTGGTGAGCACTAATTCTTCATCCATCCAAATATTTATACGATCTAAAACATGCATACATTTTCTATAAGATGTCAATTAAACTAATAGGGTGATAGTTTGCGGGATCATTCCTATCGCCCTATTTAAAAATAGTAATTATTTACGCACCTTTCCATGTATCCGGGAATTCTACACCCGCAGCAACAACGTTACATAAACGATTGATATAAGGAACCCAAATTTGGTTTCATGTTTATATAAATCGCCTGGTATTTTATCAAGTCCCAGGGCCTTCCCATTTTTAACTGAGATGATTGCTAATTCTGTTTCCTGGATGTCAAAATGTAAAACTAGACTCTCCTCATTTGAAGTTGGTGATATATTAACATCAGGAAGAGCCTGATCCCCCTCAGGGACATCATATAACTTAGTGAAATGGTCGATCCAGGTGGTCTTGTCAAGAAAGACCTCCCGGGATCCCTTTTCTTTTTTGTTTCCCTTTGCCACTATTTCCTAGAACAACTTTTGATCCCTCATTTTAGCAGCAGATAACCTACTGGACCAGATGTCCTCATCCCAAGAAGATTTTGCTTTAGCTTGAGTTTTCCTATATTTAGCCCTGGCCTCTTTGACTGCTAAAATATTGTTGTTTTTTATAGCATGGACTAAGACCAACTTTGCATTGCGATACTCCCATTTAAACCAAGGTTTCCCTACTAACTGAGAGTTACCAACTCCTCCCATCTTCTTTGGTTTTTTTGTCATTAGTGGGATAGGTTCCTTAAAAAACCTCGTATGTAAATCTAGGAATGTGTTTTTCTCATCTTGGGAGGTATCATATGTGGCGAAACTGTTGGCGAAAGAACTATAAATGTTAGCCAACAGACCTCTATTTTCCAGTATGTACGCCCATTTGACTGTACGACGATTATTGCTGACTATGATGTTATCTGGGATAATATGGGATATTCTTTCATTCTCGCTCTGGCTTAGGAGTAAACTCCTTCAAAAACCACTTGTTTCTAAAAAAGGTTGGGGCTTTAGGACTGTCTGATGGTAGATGCCCATTACATGCCCTCATACCATGGCCAGCCATTACCCTTGTAATTTGGAGGGCCAAGGTAGTGCCTGAGACTGTCCCACTGCTATTCAATGCTGGTATCTTGTTAGCACTATCTTCATCCTCTAGCAGGTTTTCTAGCCCTGTAATAGGTTCATAATTACAATTCAGGTCGCCGCCTACTATTTTGCTTATTCCTGGATCTAATACGTTTAAAAGTGAATCCAGTTTTTCTATTATTGATGACTCCCTGTGTGATGGACATGGTCTATTATAAACATTATATAGGTGTAGAACCCTTTTATCTTCAGTGACTATTTTGACTCCAAGTATATCAGGTGAGTCAGTACATAATTGGGTAACATCAATATTCAGGGTCACTTTCACCCAAATTATGAGGCAACCAGAAGGCCTTCTTCTCACTGATGGAATTGCATTTGTTTGAACGGTTTTAAATCCTACCCTATGTACGGTCTTTATAGCCCAAGTTTGCTGAAGAATACAAATATCACTCGTATTAATGTAATTATTCTATTCAGGGTCTCTAACGTTTCTACCCAGACCCGCTATATTCCAGGATATTATTTTTAAATCAAAGATGTGATTGGGACTTGTGGCACTAAGTAATGCATCTCTTGACATAGGTTCTGTACCATTAGCTCCCCTAGACATCGCTGTTTCACATAGTGAGCTTAGAGTAGGAATACGGAATAAAGTTTCGCAATCACCTTGTTTTTTCCCTCCCAGCGAATCCTCATGACAAATAACATCCCCCTCTAAAGTGCAAACTGTGTGTACCACTTAAACTTCCACTTCTTTGTCTTTAATATTCATCGTTTGTGGTCAATTGACCGCCTCCAGAGAGGATAGTTCATCAAAACTATTTGAGGTTTCTGGAAATGTGAGGATCCCAAAATTTTGGATCGGTTTTATTACAACTGGTTTATAAAAATATCCTAGTGGTAAGGCATGAATATCAGAACTTTGAGTTGGCATCTCCACATGTGCTTTCAATAGCTTACGGACAGTATGGGGGTGTCTAAAATTCACAACAATGCAGAAACTAATCCCTTCATGTGTATTCGAGAACGTTTCTAGTGACCTCTGAGCTAGCTGGCACTCACAATTAAGTTCAGTATATTCATTAGAGACCTACTGACCTAAGTCCTATGTCAAATCTACAGTATATATTATTCCAATGCGCAGAGCCTATTGGGAATATAGGAACTACACTACAGTGGGAAGGTGGAGTTTGTGCCAAATATTTTGGTTCAGCATCCCGAGTGAGGCAGGGAGAGGCGATAAATAGAAGACTGGTACATGTGTGATATCCTTCGATTATTGCAGCAATAGAGATTATATAGTGCAGGCCACAATTGGGAGTGGAATGTAAGAAGCTTTAGAGCATACGATTGGGACATGGGGCAAAATGTCCTTTAAGCCACAGATTGCAATCTGTAAATTGGATATGGCATCATTGGTTACCTTTTGATGCAGTACTGCAGACCTCTGTTTACAGCTAATACTTTAGTGTTATTTAGCGATGGACAAGCCATCAAATGAATAGGAAGAGGTGAGCCAGAAATGAGCCTGCCCTCAGAGCCAAGGCATGAGCTGAGCTATCAGAAAATGTTGTGTGTAAACAATGCAAAAATGAGCAAAACTTGATGATTCTGGCATTCAAAAAGGGGCTCCTTTGATATTTGAAAATGTATGAATGAATGTAGTACCTACGATTACTTCACTTCATTGAGTGACATTTTCTTAAAATAGAAAGTTTTTACCACGAACTTAGAAACATTTAAGGACCTTCCACTAACCCCCAAAAACGTCATTGGTGAGACAAGTCAGTTGTCATGTGCCAATATTGGTGTTCCAGATGGAGTAACGTTATAGTTGCGTAAACCACATACATTATAGGTTTTTGTATATTGCACATCCTTAACTGAATTACTTCAAGGTGGTGTCAAAAGTCAACACCAAGGAACATGTCACCCAGTAAAGTTATTTGACTAAGATCGTACAATGTGGTCAAGTGGGGAAGGCAGGATTTGACACAGGTTTTCTGGTTACATATTCTGGAATTTAGTTGCAGGTTTGATTTTGTCTTCTCTAACCCATTTAATCTCAAATGTAATTATGTCAGGATCTAAATAGTACAGTATGTTACATTTATATATCCTTAACATGTTTAGTCCATCTGATACAAGTCTTTCTAAAAAGATAAAAATGAGAGGGTACTATGTTATGTTAATATCACTGGCGTTCCTTGACTTAACATAAACAATTTCAGGACCGGATTACGAGCTCACTGAAGGCAATTAATTTAAATTTTTTAATTTAGACCTTCTCAATTAAGGTGTATTAGACTGTTAGCATGCTAGAAAAAAATCTGGTCCTCTCTTTTGATGGGTTACTGAGCAGTTTTCTGTTATCTCTGTGCACTTCAGCCGCTTTCATTAATCAAAGCTGTTCCTGAGACAAACATACTGCTGTAAATTGCTGACCTTATGATCACACCTTTTCTGCTGGTCCCCGAAGATACTGAAGCACTAACACAAGATGCCATGGAGACACTGGAGAATGTAGCACTTGCTGACTGAGAAACTGTGAATGGTTGGGAATTCAGGGCCTCCACTAAAGAAACATCCAGCCAGAAAGCTCGAAGTGCCACCCACTGACCCCTTGAAGATGGTAAGTAAAAACCTACGAAGAACTATTCGTCAAAAATCAGAGAGTGTGAAGGGAACATGTTGACATGACTGGAATCTAAACAATGCATGATAACTTCCATAATGTTCCCAACGATCCCTATTGGAGGCCAAAGTAGCTCGGTGCCTTGAATCCTGGAACACTGCGCCGCCTCCCTGAGGCTTTCCCATGTCTACAAGTGCAATGCCTTAATCTCTTTACAGCTCAAAACCGAGGAAAGAAGGTATCCCGGAAAAGAAGAGGGGAGTAGAAGGAGCAAAGTAATAATGACAGAAACTATGGTAGCATATGAATCAATGAAGCCAAGTCCACCTGAGAGCTATCATAAATCTATCTGGCATATCGCAGCCCTTCCAGCTAGACAATCTAAAGGACATCCACTTGCTATGCTGTTGCTAACTGAGTTGGCGTACACAAATCCAGGAGAAGAACATTGGCTTCAGCCACAAAATCTATCTACGCATAGAACTCTCAGCTACAGTGGTCAATTTGTAAAAAAATAAGTGCCAGGCCTCTCGTTAGGAGGCAACTTGCACCAGCCCATTTCCCCTGTTAGTGCTGCCCACTAAGAGGGGCCAACTACTAACCATGAAAGTGGGGAAAGGAGGTGGCATAATGGTCAGAAGTGACGACTTTGGAGTTGGGGAACCAGGTTTGAGTCTCGCCGTCGGCTTGACATTCTGTGATTCTGGGCAAATCACTTAATCTCCGCATGTGTACCACAAACGTCCTTAACTCTTGCTCATAAAAAGAGCCGGTGTTGGTAAAGCGCCTGTGCTGAGCCCTGGAAACCACAGGCTCAAACTAAACACTGCCCAGCTGGCAAGAGATACATCACAACTTTAATTGAAGGGAAACTGTAAATCAAATTATCTGCTCAGGTATTCCTGGTATCAAATAGATAACCTGCAGAAAATGATTACAGATGTTACTATTCCATAAGCCGCTCTCTGACAGATCCACCAGAGTGATGGATTTCATATTCCCTTGACAGCTCATGGATGCTTTCAACCATATAGAGTGTATGTACGGACTAGAACTACACATAGGTTGATTTTAGTCTTGAATGAATGAGGAATCAATAAATGTTTTCATTGTTGTGTTGTCTGGTCTCACCGGGTATGAGATATGATACCTATGAATTTTAGCCCTTTATAAATGCTAAGTACCGTGGCAATATATGGTAACAGCTATACACCCTACAAGGTGAGAGGACATAATGATCCCCATTCTTTGAGATTGGTATTCATCATGGTGACCAAAAGAAATGGCCCATATCCTTCAACAGGTGGGCCACACAATGCTAATACTACACAATCATCTCCAGTAACACTTGAATAAGCTGGATCTACTCTGCAAGCAATGGCACCCAGATGCTTGGAGATCCAGTGTCAATGGGCAGTCTGGACCAGGGCACACGTCCCACTATGATTACCCTCAACCCGTAGACCACTACACATTCCTCGCTGTGGCTTGTAATTTCTGCAGGAATCACCGTAGAAGATTGTAAAGCCTGGAACCTCTTTCCTGCAAGAGACGCATGCACCAAGCATTGTACTGAAGGCAACAACTATAAAATGTAACCTCTGGTCTGGGTCCAGATGCAATTTGTGAAGCTTAGGACCTGAAGAGTGGTCCACCCTGTTTAGAAGCCCTGGTCTTCAAATCTACCAATTGTCTTACTACACCTCAAAATGTGTGCACCTGAAAAAAGATACAATAGAACAATTTTACAGCTTCTTGCTCTTTAAATGGAACAATTGATATTTTGACAAGAAACATTGTGAGACCATGAAGAAGCTCATAATGCTTCTTCGCATCTTTGACCATCTTCTCGGAAGAAATCCAGACTCTGGAGGAAGTGATCTGAAAATAATACAGAACATGAGCTGATCCCTCCAGAAATCAATTGACTAATGTTAATTGCTCCCAGGCTTGCTGAAATGTCCAATAGTTCCTTGACCAGCAATATGCTGGGAAAAATGGACCAGCATATTAGAGCTGCTACTTTCTTTTGACCGGGTTCCTCAAAGTAATTTTCTTCACTGTTGCCATGGAAGGCTAACCAGCCATTTTTTTAAAACAGCGAGTCAGTCTTTACCACAGTCAGAAATTCCAAATCAAAATCCTCCAAAGGATAGCGATACAAAAGGACGCATTGCACACAACCTGCTGTCAAAGGAGCCAGATCAGGTGCTGAAGGAGATGAGGGAAGAGAAGCAGGTACCATAAGGCTAGCAGCTGTGGACAACAGTACACATATTATGCCTGTGTATAATGCTTTCGGACAAATGTGGTTCGAGTTAGAACTTGTGTCATTACCAGTGATTCGATCAATTCAAATATTTTGAATTATCACTCTTTGCTGTATGAATGGGATTTGAGTTTATGCCAGTCTCCAGGCCAGTTTATACATCTGTCTTTTCATTGTTGCTTGGAGGCTGCTTAGAACAAGAAATCCCTTTAAAATGGGTGATTTGGTATGTTGGAGGGAATGTAGAGGAGCGGGGACGCCTCGCTGATCCATGCACTATGGTCTTGTCCTAGACTGGCAAACTTTTACATGGTGGTCTTAACAAATATGAGAACACTGGAATGTTGGGAGCTCTATTGAAGACAAGGGAGTGGTCCCGGAGCTCCAACATTCCAATACAGTAGTTCACAGCTGTTGTTGTGAACAAAGGCCTCACGGAGACAGAGGGGATTTCAATTCCCTCAGGCTCCATGAGGCCTTTGTCTTATTTGTTAGAACATTCTTCCTTCTAGTGGCAAACTTTTCTAAAAGCCTCTTAGCCCCCCATAGCTGGGCTATACCGGCATTAAAGTTCCGCTCCCTTTTTAAGCAGGGCTTTAATGGCCAGTATAACCTGTTACGGCAGTCTATAAGGGTATATTGAACTATCCACTGGATCAAATTTGGTCAAATGCCCCAAAGTGATATTGCTGGGATGCCCAGCTATGGATATAGAACCCCTAAATGGTAATCGGGTGCCTCACATCCCATCTGTTATGGGTGACCAAACAGATGATCCTGGAATTCTAAGGACAACAACAACCCCATCGGAGCAGACGTGGTTGCAGAGACTGCGGTGGATCCTGGGTATGGAAAAACTCTCCAAAGCTGCAAGAAGCGAAGAAATAGACTTTCCTATAGTCTATAGAGCGAGCTCTTCCGGCCATTAAAGGCACGCTTCAGCTTGGGCCTTTAATAAGGGAGCGGGCCTTTAATGGCTGGTTAGCCCGCTAGGGAGGGCTTTAAGGGTATTAAAATATTCTGGCCCTAGAAGGCAGAATGTTCTAATTTGTAAAACAAAGGCCTCACGGAGCCCGAGTGGGTTGAAATTCACCCAGGCTCTGTGAGGACTTTGTTAAACATTGGAATGTTGATGCTCGGGCTTCTACCGGCCATTATAAGCCTGGAGCACTCCATTGTTTTCAAAGGAGTGCTCAACATTCTAATGTTCTAATAAACAACGGAGCCGCCTACTTAAATTCTTTAGCACCGACTTTAAGGAACAGATATGGTCCAAGAGACTGCTAGAAAATTTGAGATGCTTCCAAACTAGGCAACTATTACTCAATAATTCGTCAGCAATCAAATGATGTATCGAGTCTTAATAGGTATACATCTCAGAAATGGAAATGGGACATGACTAAAGCTCCACTGAGATCGATAATAAGCGGGCAGGTGTGGGGAGAATTAGGGAGGGGGCATATGAAGAAGGGTGGGAGAGTGAAAGTTGGTCCTTTTAGTTTTTGTTTAAAAAACGGTCTTATCTCACACAAGACTGCAAGGCTTTGGATGATGACTCAAAATATTAATAAAAGTGTATTTGAACTTTGAATGGGTGATTCCAATTTCTCTCCGACCACACTGCCTTGTGGTCCAGTTTTTACAAATACTTTTCGTCGAGTAGGACAACCATTAAATCAACAAACAGCACAGTTTTTTATGTCATGGCAAATAAAATACTAATAAGCCAAAGCATCCAGGGTCCCCTCCATGTGGTGCATTACCGCAAGTACAGAGAAATGACATGGAAAAAGAGGCAAAAGGGGCAGGCCGACCAGGATCCTTCAAGGTTGCTGCCTGTGCAGGGCCAACCCAGAACAATATAAATGGGGCTTTACATGCCTGTGCAACTGGTCCCCATTAAGACAAATGGGGTAACCCTAAGGCATGGACCTGGGTGTACAATATTATCAAAAACAATGGTCCTAAACCTATAAATTATAAACCTTATATATTTCAATAACTTTGCTCATTTACTTCTTAGGAGCACCTACAAACAGTCTGCTCTGATTGTACTGAAAACTTAGTACCACAAGATTAACATAAAACCACGGTTAGGAAAAAACATATTTAATTTCGTTTTTCATTTTCTACAGAAAGCATTTTTATATACAACATCATTATTAAATCAGTGAAACAAAGTGGTAGCCCAGAGAAAGAGGAAGGAGTGCAAGAAGAAACGTGCTCAAGAGTGTAAAGTGAATAATCCGAAAGGCGAAATCATAGTAGTGCTCAAAAAGTAATAATAATATTCAGCAAACAATATCCAACATATATATTGTAATGTTAGAAACCTGGCCAAAGAATAAGATCAAAAACAATGTTATTACATCTAGGCATATAAGTCCTAGGATTATTTAGCACTATATACAATATCAATTGGTCCAAGGTTAAATGCAAATGGCGTCGACGTTTCGACTCGTCTTATGCCCATACGGTGATTTGAACCTGGGGAGTGCGAGTCTTCATCAGGATGAAGAGATACAAGGGCAACCAAGGGATAATGATAACCCTGAAAAAATGTAATTAAGAAAATTACTAACCGTGGTCCTAAGAATTAAAAATTAAAAACCTATCTAACTCCACATAGCGGTAAAGTCATTACTCTTACCCTACTGGTTGGGAGGTACGGATAGGTGCTGGTGTCAATTCCAAAACGTATGGCTAATACAATCCTCACTGGTGATTGATAGCAAAATATCACATAGATGATACCTATAGTTGAGAGATAACAACAGTGTGTCCTTCAGACTAAAATTGAATTATTTCTATCTTCATGTAAGAAATAAAGTCATTTCTCTTACCCTACTGATTGAGGGGTGCCAAATAGAAGCTGGAGTTAATGCCAAATACCAGCTGATACAATTCTCACTGGTGATTAATATCCGAAGTAGTACATAGATGGTACCTATAATTAAATGATAGCTTTCAGTATATACTTCAGACTCTATACAATATGGGTTTTTGGGCAAAATATTAACAATCCTATTAATCAGAAAATGTTTTTACCTGGTCGAAAAAGGATTATCGTATTAGTGGGGAGGCTCCCATTGTTGGCTCCACTTCACTTATTCAAATATAATCCCACGTTGTGGAAAACTAGTTGATAGCGCCAAACACTAACAACTTTCAAAACAGTGGTAAGGCTCCTAATTATTGAAAAGCGGTAGCTGCAAGGGAAGACATAAAATTATATTCCCACTAAGTTACCGTTATCACTAAAGTCGATAAATAGTGAGCGAAAAAGACCAGCGTATCAGCTTACCTTTACAAGACTATTTCACTCGTCTAGCAGCACCCTGATTCCGCAGTCAAACCAATAGCAATGGCACTGCGCTTCTGCATTCACGTATGTACCCATGGATCTCTCTGTTTAATAAACATAGAGAGAGGACTCGTCTCCCGATGCGTTGTACAAGCCGTTTTTCGTATCCCAGAGAATTATATATTACCATGCAAGCTAAATCTTTTAGATTGTATATTATGATAGCGCATATATCCTCTCTACAAAATAATTAAGGGCCTTTCTAGCGCAATTAATTTAGTCGCAAAATTGAAAAATATTAAGCATCCAACAATGTTATTGGTAATTCATAAATGAGCTAATCTGATAATATGACCGGGTCGTGATTAGTAAAAATACGGGAGGCAGCAATTTAGGACCAATCCACTAGTAATTCATACTACATGGTAAACATCGAAAAAGGACTAGTGCGTGAACATTTCAACAAAATTTTTTTGGAGGGGTAAACAATCAAAGATTCTTGGACTTCAGGAAAAACATTGAGCTGAACACATACCACACTTTCATCATAAAATGATACATCAAAGCAGTAGATAAAACATTCATAACAGAGTCCTAAGCAATTGAAAAGAGTTTCTAATTCTGTAGAAACCAAAATCAATCTAGGAAATCTCAACCATACTGCTGTGTATAGACAAGGGTGGTATACATATATACATTATCAAATGATTAATAGTAATCATATACAGTTTTTTTACAGTGGGTACAGATCTAACAACCATCTATTCAGTAAAGTTTCCATTTTTTTACTACCAACATTAATTAATGTCCAAGCACATTCATATACCCAATAGGGCGACTTGTTTATTCATCTCCTCAAGTTCATTGAGTCCCGAGTTAACAGTGTTAAGAGTATATATCCATTTACACTCCCTTCTATTGAGGATGTTGTGCAAATCTCCACCTCGTTGATTCTCTGTAATTTTCTCTATGACCCACCATCTCAGGCTGTGTTCTGGGTGTTCAAATCTGCTGAAATGGTCCACCAATGGGGCTCACTGAACTTTACAGCGAACCCGGCTCATGTGTTGAAAAATCCGACATTTTATTTTCTGCGTAGTTTGTCCCACATACAGAAAGCCACAAGGGCATCTAATTGCATAGATTACCCATGAGGTGTTGCAATTGGTATGTATTTTTAGTTTATATGTCTGGTCATTGTGACTAAACTCATTTCCTTCTACTGTGAGTGCACAAGCTTTACAAGATCCACACTTCCTGTGTCCAATAATTGTGGGTGCACCCCAAAGTGTAGGCTGACTCAAACATTGTTTTTTAGGTAGCAAGGATTTCACAAGGTGATCACGAATATTCATCCCTTTACGGACTGCATGTAATGGCGGTGGTATCCCTCCGATTTCACCACTAATTAAATGCCAGTGTCGATTCACACACTTTTTAATAGCATTGCTTTTAGTGTTGAAAGTCGTCACACAGACCAGCCTTTCTTCTTTTTGTTTTTGATTAGTACAGAGTAAATGCTCACGATGGTTGTGCCATGCCCGTTTTCTTGCTTTTTTAAGGAGTCTAGTAGGGTACCCACGTTCACCCAATCTCACCATTAAAGTGGCTGATTCCTCTAGGTAATCTTCCTTTTTGGAACAATTCCTACGTAACCTCAGGAATTGCCCGAAGGGGAGATTATCCCTGAGGTTACGTGGATGGTGGCTGGTGTACCTGAGGAGGGTGTTTCTTTCACTACTCTTTCTATATAGGGTAGTATATAATCTTCCCTCCTCATTTTTGATTTGTAGATCCAAGAAATTGATGGACAAAGCATTGGCTTCCAGAGTAAATTGGATATTTTTGGAACAAGTGTTAACCCAATCATGAAAATCTGTGCAGATTGCCCTCCTCGCCAAATTAAGAGGACATCATCAATATACCTCACCCACAGCAAAATATTGCTGCGGTGAGGATTACATTGATTTAGAATAAATTGGTTCTCATATTCGCTCATATAGATGATGGCTAGGTTTGGGGCAAAGCTAGCCCCCATTGCTACTCCATTCGTCTGAATATAGTATTCATCTTGAAATATAAAGAAATTCTTGGTCATAGCAATTTCTAAAAGTTGAATAATAAATTCAGTTGGTACTCTATGCGGTGCAGGTCTCATATTTAGCACACGCTCCATACAAATCAATGCCTCCTTTTGTGGAATATTAGTGTATAGGGATGCAATAACCATTGCCGCTAATATACACATACTGCTATCATATTGGAAACCCTCCACCAATTGGATCGTATGTGTGGTATCTCGAACATACGTCGGGGTGGCAATTGCTATAGGCTTCAAAAATACATCCACGTACTTTCCCAACGGTTCGAGTACTGACCCACAACCGGAAATAATTGGTCTTCCCGGGGGGTCTTCTAGTCTTTTATGCACCTTGGGAAGGGTATATATAGTGGGTGTCCGTGGGTACTTATTGTTTAAAAATTCATATTCTTTTTCGATGTTTACCATGTAGTATGAATTACTAGTGGATTGGTCCTAAATTGCTGCCTCCCGTATTTTTACTAATCACGACCCGGTCATATTATCAGATTAGCTCATTTATGAATTACCAATAACATTGTTGGATGCTTAATATTTTTCAATTTTGCGACTAAATTAATTGCGCTAGAAAGGCCCTTAATTATTTTGTAGAGAGGATATATGCGCTATCATAATATACAATCTAAAAGATTTAGCTTGCATGGTAATATATAATTCTCTGGGATACGAAAAACGGCTTGTACAACGCATCGGGAGACGAGTCCTCTCTCTATGTTTATTAAACAGAGAGATCCATGGGTACATACGTGAAGGCAGAAGCGCAGTGCCATTGCTATTGGTTTGACTGCGGAATCAGGGTGCTGCTAGACGAGTGAAATAGTCTTGTAAAGGTAAGCTGATACGCTGGTCTTTTTCGCTCACTATTTATCGACTTTAGTGATAACGGTAACTTAGTGGGAATATAATTTTATGTCTTCCCTTGCAGCTACCGCTTTTCAATAATTAGGAGCCTTACCACTGTTTTGAAAGTTGTTAGTGTTTGGCGCTATCAACTAGTTTTCCACAACGTGGGATTATATTTGAATAAGTGAAGTGGAGCCAACAATGGGAGCCTCCCCACTAATACGATAATCCTTTTTCGACCAGGTAAAAACTTTTTCTGATTAATAGGATTGTTAATATTTTGCACAAAAACCCATATTGTATAGAGTCTGAAGTATATACTGAAAGCTATCATTTAATTATAGGTACCATCTATGTACTACTTCGGATATTAATCACCAGTGAGAATTGTATCAGCTGGTATTTGGCATTAACTCCAGTTTCTATTTGGCACCCCTCAATCAGTAGGGTAAGAGAAATGACTTTATTTCTTACATGAAGATAGAAATAATTCAATTTTAGTCTGAAGGACACACTGTTGTTATCTCTCAACCATAGGTATCATCTATGTGATATTTTGCTATCAATCACCAGTGAGGATTGTATTAGCCATACGTTTTGGAATTGACACCAGCACCTATCCGTACCTCCCAACCAGTAGGGTAAGAGTAATGACTTTACCGCTATGTGGAGTTAGATAGGTTTTTAATTTTTAATTCTTAGGTTTAGTAACTTTCTTAATTACATTTTTTCAGGGTTATCATTATCCCTTGGTTGCCCTTGTATCTCTTCGTCCTGATGAAGACTCGCACTCCCCAGGATCAAATCACCGTATGGGCATAAGACGAGTCGAAACGTCGACGCCATTTGCATTTAACCTTGGACCAATTGATATTGTATATAGTGCTAAATAATCCTAGGACTTATATGCCTAGATGTAATAACATTGTTTTTGATCTTATTCTTTGGCCAGGTTTCTAACATTACAATATATATGTTGGATATTGTTTGCTGAATATTATTATTACTTTTTATGCACTACTATGATTTCGCCTTTCGGATTATTCACTTTACACTCTTGAGCACGTTTCTTCTTGCACTCCTTCCTCTTTCTCTGGGCTACCACTTTGTTTCACTGATTTAATAATGATGTTGTATATAAAAATGCTTTCTGTAGAAAATGAAAAACGAAATTAAATATGTTTTTTCCTAACCGTGGTTTTATGTTAATCTTGTGGTACTAAGTTTTCAGTACAATCAGAGCAGACTGTTTGTAGGTGCTCCTAAGAAGTAAATGAGCAAAGTTATTGAAATATATAAGGTTTATAATTTATAGGTTTAGGACCATTGTTTGTGCAACTGGTCCAGCACAGTCACCCAGGCACTCTCTTTTACTTGTTAAACAACCTGCCCCATAGGCCAATGTACAACATTTAATTTGCTCTTTTATATATTTATCTTCAAGGAGTCATCCAGTAAATGCTATCAGAATGCATCGCAAACCCAGATGACATCGTCAAACAAACCTACATTCTAGAATGCCTTTTATTAGTTGTTTCTCTCTACTGTGGTTCCTTTAAATTTCATGGACAGCATAGCAGATTCCGAACGAGGAGAACAAAACCAAAGATGAGGTAGTAATGGACAGCACTTAATGTAATGTAATATAATGTAAAAGTGTTTTTATATAGCGCAGCTATCACTCCAGAGAGCATCTTGGCGCTGGGAGAAAAAATACCAGATTGACGAAAGAACTGGTCAACTGCTCTTATCAGTGGGGCCAGACATTCAAATTAAGGCTTTAAACCGTGTGTCAGGAAGGCTATAAATGCAGGTCTTAAGTAATTTCCTAAAGACTGATTCAGAGGCGGTTTGGCGGAGATGGAGGGTAAGTTGATTCCAAGCCTTAGATCCTAAAACTGCCAAGGATTTCCCTCCCTTTGAGATCAATCTAAAGGTGGGAATGGTCAGCAAGTTTGCATTGCAGGATCTTAGGTGACGGGATGGAAGGTAACAGATGAAGCTCTGTTGAAGATATTTGGGCCCTCGTGAGTGAAAGGCCCTAAAAGTAATGACTAGGACCTTATACAACATACGCTTGTGAATTGGTAGCCAGTGGAGGGCGTCCAATGCAGCTGAGGCAGAAGATTTCCTGGAGCACCTCAGCACCAGTCAGGCAGCTGCATGCTGGACCATCTGCAGCTTATGCATGACTGCTTTGTTTGTTCCTGCATACAAGCTGTTGCAGTAGTCCAGCCGAGATGTTATAAGGGCAACCGCCACCATTTGTCTGGCTGAGAGTGGTAATAGGTCAAATATGTTCCTCAGACCTTTAATGATGTTAAAGCAAGTGCCTGCCATGTCCAAGGCCTGTTGTTTGAATGACAGAGTAGCATCAAACTTGATTCCTAAATTCCTAGCTGCATTAATTGTGTTAGGGGGCGCCATGGCATCTTCAGGCCACCACCGCTCCGGAATGAAGTGATTTTGTTACCCAAAAGGCAAAATTTCAGTTTTTCCCGAGTTGCACCTCAGGTGGTTGTTGCTCATCCATTCGAAGGTGGCTGAGAGGCAGTTTTTAAGATTTTCTTCTGCATCCGTCATGTCATTGTCCAGGACCAGGATAAGCTGCGTATCGTCCGCATAAGAGATAGTGTTGATCTTAAAGGACGATATTAGATTAATCAGGGGGGCCACATATACATTAGAAAGCGTCGGGTTCAGGCTGGATCCCTGAGGGACTCCTGACGTAAGCGCTTTTTCTTCTGTGCTGAACTGCCCTAGCGTGATCACTTGGCACCTGTTCTTCAGAAAGTTCTTAATCCATTCCAATACGTTTCCTGCTATGCCAGATGTATCTAGACGGTCTATAATGATGGCATGTGAGACCGTATCAAAGGCCGCGGACAGGTCTAATAGTACCAGAACAGCCTTCTTGCCCTGATCCATAGCAGAACGTAGGGTTTCCGCGGTGAAAAGGAGGGCTGACTCTGTAGAGTGTTGGGCTCTAAAACCCGATTGATTGGGGTGCCAAACGTTGGTGTCCTCCAGGAAGGTCGTGAGATGCCTATTCACAAATATTTTAATTAGCTTACACAGGACGGGTAGAAGCGAAATAGGCCGTAGGTTTGAAAGGGTTGTGGGATCTGCCAGTTGCTTCTTCTGGAGAGGCTTTACCGCTTCAAGTTTCCATTCTGTAGGAATCATTGCCAAACAAACTTAAGTATCCAAGTAGCTTTTATTTAGTCTTCCCTAGTACTTCCGTTATTTGTTAGCCTATTTTTCTGTAAAAACACACAATTGAGCTGGATTGGACTCTTTCACAGTTGAGGGTGCCCCAACACTACCTATGTCCCATAAGTAAGGGACAGTAACCTCTAAACACCAATCCACCTTTGACAAAATCATGTTATTTAAACTATGCTGGGTGCGACTCTGACAGTGGTGGCTGGTGACATTTTAAAGTGGTGAGGCGTAAAAGTACAGGTCAGTGTTACGTCACGAGGGAAGCGAGTGAGTCCAACGGACAAAATGGAGAACTTGGGGCGGTCTCCCCGAGAACATTTGGATAAGAGAAGCAAATACCAGCTGTCGTTTGGCGCATATTTGCAAGCTTGAAGAAGCGAGGGGCCTACTTGTCAGGGTCTGACTGATTCTGCATGTGCAGCAATGCCATTGCACCATACTAGAATGGACAAACAAGAGAAGAGCATCGTGAGTTGTAGTGGGATCCACCGGCAGCGCGTAGATGTGATACCAACATCTGATCAACACGGCACCCAGCCCCTACTCAGCAATCAGGAGCAAACCAGGTGGATGGAAGCACGGCCTGCAGTAAAGGCTTAGAATCTTAACAACAATCAAGACTGACAACAATTCCACTCTACTCATCTTTCTCTCTTTCTTTTTCTTCTTCTTTTCTTTCCCTCTTTCTCTGCTATCCTTTTCTTCAATCTTTCTCCCCTCGTTTCTTCTTCTAAACAATTCACTAATATATTATACTTTCTCCCAATTTCTACCAGAACACAGCATTTTAATATAACGTTCAGTTTTATAATTGTTATGACTTCTATTTGAATAGTTTAGGAGTTTTATTACAATATTTGAAACCTTTTGTATTCATATATGTCTCTTATTTTTCATACACTTTACTATTATACGGTATTGTTTATGTTTTCTCCTCTGAGAGTGATAATTTATTTTGTAATTCTGTGTTCTTTCTCTTAAATAAAAATCATTTAACAAAAAAAAAGACTGACAACAAGTAGATTAATTAGCATGGTTATTATTTATGCATGCTAAGTCAAACAAGAAACCTCTACACAGATTTTGTTGCGACTGTGTCCTTTTCTATTCACCCCCTCAGCAAGAATTTGCTGGTTTTATTTAATTTGTATTAGGCACAGCAAGAGGAAAACCAAGAATTGGGAAATGTAGGATGGATAAGGAAATAAAATGGTCTTTCACTTGAACCATAACCACTGGATTTGGTTAATGTATTCTGCACCATTACTTGAGAGGCGAAACACTATAGAATGTAGCCTGGATTAGAAAAAAAGTTTTTCAGTTTTACCATAGCCACTGAGAAGAATAGGATATGATAACGCACCCTCACAACGCACGCACGTCTGGACCCATATCTGCATCAACCGTTGGCCATGCTCAGAAAGCCTGGGCGATATCTGCACTGGGACTCACTGACCATGCATGAATGGTGAATTTTGTGCACGGCTGGACGGTGTGCTGTGGAGTGTTACCATCCAACTCACCACAATGTAGTCAGGCCCATGTGGGCCGCGTTAGTTGGTTTTCGGAATCTGCGCGGTTCGCTCATATTAATACGATTGAAATTGCCACATGTGTAGTGTCCTGCTGGACACGTTCTAGTGTTCCACCTCAGTTTGCATCCCACACTGCACACCCACCCATCACAGGCGTCACCGGTAAGGTGACCCTGCTAATAAAAGGGGCCAGGCTCACGTGCCTAGTGCCAGTTACAGTGCCCTACTACAGTGTCAGTGTGGTCATTCCGTCCGTCATGTGGGCCGAGTGCCCAAGTCACCACAACGTGTACTATTATTTGATGCCTGAGGCTAAACTTTAATTTCAGCAAAGTATTTTTGTTTTCCAGCTAACACAGCATCCTCTCCATTTAGTATCATTCATACATACCAGCGTCTTGAGCTGTGTGTGGTCTGATGATGGACATCTGCGCTTGGAAGGAGAGAGTAATGCTCAGTTTTGTGCAGAATGTGCCGTGCTTGAATAGGGAACAGTACAGACTACAGCAAGGAACACAAAATGGTCAGTCACTGCATGGCTTCAAATAAAGCCGTGCAGTGTTTGGCCATGTGCTGTGAACCTAATGACCCCCCTCCCACCCACCCAAGACTTCTAGACTAGGCCTACTTGCGCCTCTTCAGCCAATGAAGACGCTGCTCCCTTGCTGTCTATGTTAACAAACAGCATGAGAGCAGCACCAAGATTGGCTGAAGCAGGCCCAACCAGAACTCCTTAGAAGACCGAGGAGGCTTTGACTGTAATCCCTGGCTCTCAAAGTTGCACAGGTAGGAGATGCCTCCAGTGCGCTTGCCGGGTTGGTCACAGAAATACCCTACCTGACATGCGCACTTTACTTAAGAGCAGAGTAGACCAAGCCAGCTGGCTCTGCTGTCAAAAATTAAGCCCCACCCCCTCCAGCACACTAATAATTCAGTATCTGCAGCCCACCTGCAGTGTGCACCCTGATCACCCAGCCGGCTTGTGGCTGAAATGAAACAAGCATTAGCATAGACAATAGATCTCACCTCTGGGACCTGGGGAACAGTAAGGATAGCCCTGTGAATGTCCGGGTATTTTCTCTCATGCACTGGAAACGGGTGGCTTATGATCCATTTGTGGTTAAAATGGATGGGTCTTGTCCACCCCATGAGATGGACGATTGGTAGAACCCTCCAGTGAACTGAATGAAGAGGTTGGTTCTATTCAGGGGTGATACCTCATGTGGTGAAAAGAAGTGTGCTTGCTGCCCAATGAAAAGTAAAGCGGATAGATTTGAACGTCTTGTGAGGTGAATGTCTCAATATAATCCCACTGTGTTTACAAAATATGAGTATTTCCTGACTTGTGATACTCCCCCCTTCAACATCAGACACTCCCCCTCTCTGAACATCTTCAAGAAGACCCTCAAGACCTGGCTCTTCGACTGAATGGAGCTGCTTACCCCCGCCCCCTCACTCCCCCCAGTGCTTTGAGACCCTCACGGGTGAGTAGCGTGCTTTACAATCTGCTGATTGATTGATTGTTGTTCTTGTATGCGTGCTTCTTATTTGATAGCTTGTCTTTCTCTTTTTGTGTTTTCCCCTCTCTTGTAGCGTAACCTTTTACCATTCTTACTTGACTAACATATTCTTCCACTACTCACATTTTGGGAACTACTTTTTATTTCTTGAGTTATGCTGATTTTTTTAGCACATTATCACCCAGGAGGAATCCTAGCCCTTGGCAGTGTGAGTCTAGTCAAACTTAGGGCTTAGTGGTACTACGTAAAAAAACAGCTCTTCAGCATCTAGCAGATTTTAAGAAGTGAGAAGGAGGATCTTTTGTGTAGCGGCAGGTTGTTCCATTTTGGAATGATGTAGGAGAAGGCTCGTCCGCTGGATCTGGTTTTCCGTATGCGTGGGTTATAAGTAGGAGTTTAGACGAGTGAAGGTATCTGGCAGGTTTGTGAATGCTGTAACAGTTTTCCAGTGCTGATTGAAAGCCATTCGAAAATCTTACTCAGCATCTTCAGGGTATGGAAGCATGAAGCTACAACACCGGTGACTTGGGTGGTCATGTCGAGTTTGCTATCGAAGATCCAGAGGCTCTTGAAATGGGTGGTGGGGGGTGATGCCGGTCCTAGCTCTGTTGCCCACCTGATGTAGCCCAACAGTGAAGTGCTCTTTCCAAAGACTATGTTTTCGGTCTTGTTGGTGTTCAGCTTCAGACCGTTGGTCTTCATCCAGTGGGCAATTTCAGCCGGGTATAAGGCATCTTGTCTATGAGGGACATAATAAGTTGCATGTTGTTTTGCATAGGAGAGGATGTTGATGTTGTGACTAGATGTGACTAGAGGGCTCATGTATGCAATGAAGAAGGTCTGGTTCAGAGAGCATCCTTGCAGTACTCCACAGATGTCCGATGGCCAGGCTGACTGACTGGGTCCTTCCAGTCAGGAAGTACCAAGCCCATCAGAGTGCGCGTTCTTGGATTCCGATGGCATGGAGACTTACGATAAGGATTGGGTGTCAAACTGTGTCAAACACTGCTGAGATGTCGAGGAGAATGGAGGGCTGCAATGTCTCCTGTGTCCAGAAAATCCTAAAATCTGGCACAGATCTGGATCTCCTTGAACTACACTGGACAATTCTGTCTATAGATCTTATAGCACTGTGAGTCAGAGTACCCTCCTTCAGAGACTGTTCAAAGGTAGAGTGAGTCTTAGTGTCAATTTAGAATCTGCTGCAAATTATGTGAGCTACTTGTTATATTTATGCCCCTTCCCCATTCTATCTGCTGCGGCCGACTCCAATTCAATTTCAGCTTCATTTACAATTCCAATATCGCCACATTTACTGCTCTAATATGGCCCTATTTAGTGCCCCAATATTATTTAGTACTTCAACAATAGCAGTTAACCTACTTATAGGCTTTCTGCTGTTCTTTGTCAGCATCTTTGTTGCTGTACTAAGGTCCCTTAGGGTTTTATTTGTTTAACCATTATAGATAGCACAGATTTGACCCAATGGTAACGTAGCACTTCACATGAACACCAGTTACATTACACAAGGTCATATTAATTTTTTTAGGCAAAGGGAGATTACGTGATTTGACCAGAATCACAGGATGTTCAGTGGACACTGCGACTCGAACCTAGTTTCCACAGTTCCAAAGTCGGAAGCTCTGGCCTTAATGCCACGTCCTCTTCCAGTACAGTAAGCCATGGGATGGGACATGCCAGGAACCTTAGAAATCTAATCCTAGGTGGACACAAAGATCTCCATCCATCACTGAGAGGACGATCCTATCAACATCTGGCCCCCATCATCCAGAGGAACGTCCTAGCTTCTTTTGGCAGCCCCAAACCGAGAGGACCAGTCAAAAGCAATCAGGTAAGCCGTCTCCTAGAGCACTATCCATTCACCATTTGGACATCACACCAGAGAAACATCCTAGCACCACCTGGCCATTCAACACCCAGGTGAACATCCTAGCACCACCTGGCCATTCAACACCCAGAGGACCATTCTAGCACCATCTGGTGGTCCCTCACCCAGAGGACCACCCTGGCTTCATCTGGTACCTCCCTCAAACAGAGGACCCTTCTAGCACCATCTGGCCATCCACCACAGAGAGGAACATCCTAGCACTATCTGGCCATCCAACACCCAAAGGATCATCCGAGCAGCTTCTGGCCGTCGTCTGCTCAGAGGAATATCCTAAAGAAATTAAGTGATGGGGAGCACTCCTCTTTGTATGTTTAGCTCTATTTTAAATCTAGAAATACTGGTTCTGTGACTGTAAAGGGATGTCACCCCTAGGTGATAGAAACTAATGTGCATAACAAGCCATGATGCCTGTCACAGTCACGCACTGTTCACTTGGTGTTACTACACACCTAAACCAACTCTTCAAACTTTAACTCATTTATTTGTTTGAAATCTGATACTTGACAAACATCAATTTTGAATCAAAACATATTTGCTTCATGTGCAATTATTTCTCTTATACATTATTTACAAATCCATTTAAATGAAAAATCATAACATGACATATATGACAACATAAATGTGTGGTAAACAATAAAAAAAAATCAGATCAGTTGCATTTTAAGAACATGCCCAATGCATTTCGGAACCATTTGGGTTCCTTCCTCAGGGGCCAATCTGAAAAATTAAATGAATAATGTAATGTGTTAGTACCCATGGTTGTTCTACTCCGTAAATCAATGTGTATGTTAGAATTATGTCTTATATGTGAGTAAGTGTTCCATACCTTCATTAGCTGTGGTATCGATCAGCGATCTATAATAATCAAAAAGCATCTCGGTAATAACCATTGAATTGCCTCTAAACACAAGATCTATCTAATAATCCTGTCTGTATTATGGAATTGTGCTTACCGGAAGTATCACGGTTTTGAATAATGGACAACTGCCAGAAAGGTTAGAGACATATCTGTATTAGAACATCAGTTCAACAATGCCTCAAAAAATATCTCAGACAATGATAGCGATGGGAAATAGCTTCCTACCTGATCAATGAATGCGATGTGGCTTTATCTGTCAAAGATACAAAGGATGTCTGCTGATAGTTAACGTTCGACTGTCCAACATTCTGCATCAGGTGCTCAAAAAAAGAAACGGGGTCAACATACCTTATCTGTTCTTTGAGAATCACGTTACTAGGGGGAAACCGAAAGATAGATACTGTAATGAATATCTCTGCTCTATTTATGGGTTGCCACAGATTGATGAATGCAATGTGATCACCGCTTAGTCAAAAAAATGCTCTTACCGCTATTAAATGTCACGACACCTTGTACTCAAATTCACTACTGCAAACAAACTTCATGAAACGCGCTGGGAATGCGTGTCACTTTCAATACGTTCTAGACCATCGGTATGAACGAAGGACTATGCGAGAAAATACTCGCGTACATCCTGACAATGCGGCGGCCATCTTATCCTTCTAAATACCACTCACAGGTATTGTGGAGGAGCTCGGATCCTGTAATGCCGACTCCCTTGTTCTACTGGCTGGGGACATTAACTGTTCCTTTGAACCACTTGCCAGTGAGGATATTTTAGATATCTGGGAAGAAGATGCTAGGAGAGGTATTCCAGCGCTCTCTCTCCCACCCATCAAAAAATGGACTCAGAGCGCTATAGATCTTAATGCCCTATGTTTGGAATTTGGCCTTAGGGCAACTAACGGTAGATCCAAGTCTGACTCCCAAGGGGCACATACATACAACAGGGTGGGCCATACCTCACGGATCGACTATATATTGTTGAACCATAGCCTTTGGGCACATTTCCAAGATTTGGAGGTCCTGCCAACTACTGATAGCGACCACAACCCATTAGCCCTGATCCTGACCCCCCCCTGGAAGGGTAGGATCCCAATTCCACTATCACATACATGGAAATCAACGCATGAAGTACGCCCCTCGAACTGTGGTAGGCGGCTAAAATGGAAAAAAGTTGCTGCGGATGAGGGAAGGATGACACTAGCTAAATCCATAATGTCTACTGTGAAGCTGCGGTTGGACTCCCCGGGTCTCAGTAGTTCTGATGCCCCGAAACTTTTTATAGAAACAACCAAAGCACTAGGTGAACTGTTCACTATCCATCCAGTAGGTGCAAGGGATAAGAAAAGAGGCGCACCTAAGAGCGGCGCGAGCTGGTTTTCCCCTGCCTGTCGCTCTGCAAAACGTGAACTCATCAGAGCAGTGAAATCCAAAGTTGTTGGACACATCAGCCTTGCTAGGAAAGGCTACAAAAAGGCACTAGTCACGGCTAGGGTCGACCACGAAACTAAATTCTGGAATGATCTAATGGCGGCCAGCTCCAAGAAAGACTCGAAGGGCTTCTGGGAATTGATGAGAGTAAGGGATAAACCCGCAGACTCCCTATTGACATGCAATATAACTGAGGAGGCGTGGTTCACACATTTTTCCCAGCTTTACTCCTTATCTGGGGGTCCTCCAGTCAGTTTGTTGGATCTGCCGCACATTGAATGCCCTGATCATCAAAATGAGGATAATTTCTTTTTCGCCAAGGAAGTAGAGGGGGCGATCAGGTGCCTGGTCCCGAATAAGGCTGCGGGACCCGACGGTATTCCAGGTGACCTACTTCGGGCTAATCCAGAAGAGTGGAGCAGACTCATTGTCTTACTTCTGAATGCTGCCTTGTTGGGTGGGCGCTTGCCCGACTCATGGAGGGGCGCGGAGGTCGTCCCAATTTTTAAAAAAGGGAGCCGGGACGACCCCGCAAACTACCGCCCAATCAGCTTGCTGTACTCCAAGCAGAAGGTAGCTGGCAAGGTAGTCCTAGGAAGGGTTTTGCTGTGGGTCGACGAAAAACAAATACTCTCGGACTACCAGGCTGGTTTCAGATCCGGAACGGGGACCATTGAACAGACATTCCGGCTATCAATGATCTACTGGAAAGTGGTTGTACTGGGCAAGGGCAGTCTGTATCTTGCATTCATAGATTTACGGACTGCCTTTGACCTGGTCCCGCATGTCTAATTGTGGAGTGTCCTCGATGCACTGGGAATTCCCCCATACCTACTAAACTTGCTCCTAAAGCTACACGAGAGCAACTTTGCACAGATCAGGTGGGGTGACCAGGGTCAAAAAACATCACGTATCCCTGTAAATAGGGGTGTCCGCCGGGTTGTGTGCTAGCCCCCACTCTGTTTTCATTATATGTTAACGGAGTGGTGGAGCATCTTCTCAAACAATCAGCAGATGCACCTTCCCTGGCCGGTAGGAAAATCCCCACCCTCCTATTTGCTGATGACACCCTCCTGATCTCAAAAACCCCAGTAGGCTTGCAATGCCTACTCACCAGCTTCAAGAACTTTTGTGATTCTAGGGGTCTTGCTATTAATGTAGGTAAAACTAAGTTCCTGGTCTTAAACCCTCCAAGGAAAACTGTTATCCCGCCTTCCTTGGACTCTGTCCCACTCGAGAGGGTAAAAGAGTTCGATTACTTAGGTATTTGCCTATGCGATTCCATGAGTTGGAAACCTCACCATCAAAAGATATTGTTGACTCACAAGAGGGTGGTAGGGGCACTTTTGAAGGAACAACGTACTTCTTCACTTAAACCCATTGGTCCTGTATTGGACATCTACAGGGCAAGGGGGGTGAGTGCAGCTTTGTATGGGTCTGAATTGTGGGGTGTCCAGAAAGTAGACTTTCTGACCCGTTCGGAAAATAAATTCCACAAAGACCTTATGGGCTTACCGCATAGTACACCATCTCTTCCACTCCTCTTAGATGCGGGTACCCGCCCAATAAGTGATCAGGCGAGGTTGCGCCCCCTCCTCCTATGGGCACGAATTTGGAGGGTACCAGAACTGTCTAGTTATGCCGAAGGCCTAAGGGAACTACTCTCAACATCTGGCTGGCATAAGGTCTGTTGGCTAAAAGAAGTTAAGTGCCTTCTTTATGACCTGGGCCTTGAGGATGCCTGGGCTAATAGAACTGCCCCGCCTAAACTGATCCTAAAGAAGCTATACTGGTCATGGGTGACGGATGGCAGAAACTGCAACTCTAAACTGTGCAGAACCACTGTAGAATTTCTGATGGTCAAGGAGGTCCCCTTTCGTGAACCATATTTAGATATGATTTCCAAATCTCGGGATAGGGCACTATATTTTAAGTTCAGGGTGGGCTCACTGCCAGTGGGGAAATTGACTGCTAGCTGGAAAATACCGGCGCAAACAACATTGTATTGCCCTTTCTGTGTAAATAGGCCCGAGTCAGTCTCTCATTTACTGTTTGAATGCCCAGTCTATGCAGTCCCTCGCTGCGTTTGGCTGAAGCCACTCTGCAGGACCCTCGGCACTAGATCTCATCTGGAGGCCATACGAATTTTAAGATCAGATCTCCGCCCTCTGTTTGCCTGTTGCCTGGCCAAATTCCTTGGTTGGGCGTGGCGGGTTAGATCTTCCAGGCTACTGAGTCTCCCATAAATACCTACTGTATTTGTGCCAATGTTTCTGTATGGTTTTAATCAATGGCTAATTTGTATGCTTTTAAACAAGGAACAAATGCTTTCTGAACGTAATGAGATTTTATTGTTTTTGTTTTGTTTTGTAATGCTTTTTAATATATGTTTAATATATCGAAATAAAGCTTGTTTCTATTACTAGTATAACGTTCAGTTTTATAATTGTTAGGACTTCTCTATTTGAATAGTTTAGGAGTTTTATTACAATATTTGAAACCTTTTGTATTCATATATGTCTCTTATTTTTCATACACTTTACTATTATACGGTATTGTTTATGTTTTCTCCTCTGAGAGTGATAATTTATTTTGTAATTCTGTGTTCTTTCTCTTAAATAAAAATCATTTAACAAAAAAAAAGACTGACAACAATTAGATTAATTAACATGGTTATTATTTATGCATGCTGAGTCAAACAAGAAACCTCTACACAGATTTTGTTGCGACTGTGTCCTTTTCTATTCACCCCCTCAGCAAGAATTTGCTGGTTTTATTTAATTTGTATTACTCACAGCAAGAGGAAAACCAAGAATTGGGAAATGTAGGATGGATAAGGAAATAAAATGATCTTTCACTTGAACCATAACCACTGGATTTGGTTAATTTATTCTGCACCATTACTTGAGAGGCGAAACACTATAGAATGTAGCCTGGATTAGAAAAAAAGTTTTTCAGTTTTACCATAGCCACTGAGAAGAATAGGATATGATAACGCACCCTCACAACGCACGCACGTCTGGACCCATATCTGCATCAACCGCGGCCATGCTCAGCAAGCCTGGGCGATATCTGCACTGGGACTCACTGACCGTGCATGAATGGTTAATTTTGTGCACGGCTGGACGGTGTGCTGTGGAGTGTTACCATCCAACTCACCGCAATGTAGTCAGGCCCATGTGGGCCGCGTTAGTTGGTTTTCGGAATCTGCACGGTTCGCTTATATTAATACGATTGAAATTTCCACATGTGTAGTGTCCTGCTGGACACGTTCTAGTGTTCCACCTCAGTTTGCATCCCACACTGCACACCCACCCATCACAGGCGTCACCGGTAAGATGACCCTGCTAATAAAAGGGGCCAGGCTCACGTGCGTAGGGCCAGTTACAGTGCCCTACTACAGTGTCAGTGTGGTCATTCCGTCCGTCATGTGGGCCGAGTGCCCAAGTCACCACAACGTGTACTATTATTTGATGCCTGAGGCTAAACTTTAATTTCAGCAAAGTATTTTTGTTTTCCAGCTAACACCGCATTCTCTCCATTTAGTATCATTCATACATACCAGCGTCTTGAGCTGTGTGTGGTCTGATGATGGACATCTGCGCTTGGAAGGAGAGAGTAATGCTCAGTTTTGTGCAGAATGTGCCGTGCTTGAATAGGGAACAGTACAGACTACAGCAAGGAACACAAAATGGTCAGTCACTGCATGGCTTCAAATAAAGCCGTGCAGTGTTTGGCCATGTGCTGTGAACCTAATGACCCCCCTCCCACCCACCCAAGACTTCTAGACTAGGTCTACTTGCGCCTCTTCAGCCAATGAAGACGCTGCTCCCTTGCTGTCTATGTTAACAAACAGCATGAGAGCAGCACCAAGATTGGCTGAAGCAGGCCCAACCAGAACTCCTTAGAAGACCGAGGAGGCTGTGACTGTAATCCCTGGCTCTCAAAGTTGCACAGGTAGGAGATGCCTCCAGTGCGCTTGCCGGGTTGGTCACAGAAATACCCTACCTGACATGCGCACTTTACTTAAGAGCAGAGTAGACCAAGCCAGCTGGCTCTGCTGTCAAAAATTAAGTCCCACCCCCTCCAGCACACTAATAATTCAGTATCTGCAGCCCACCTGCAGTGTGCACCCTGATCACCCAGCCGGCTTGTGGCTGAAATGAAACAAGCATTAGCATAGACAATAGATCTCACCTCTGGGACCTGGGGAACAGTAAGGATAGCCCTGTGAATGTCCGTGTATTTTCTCTCATGCACTGGAAATGGGTGGCTTATGATCCATTTGTGGTTAAAATGGATGGGTCTTGTCCACCCCATGAGATGGACGATTGGTAGAACCCTCCAGTGAACTGAATGAAGAGGTTGGTTCTATTCAGGGGTGATACCTCATGTGGTGAAAAGAAGTGTGCTTGCTGCCCAATGAAAAGTAAAGCGGATAGATTTGAACGTCTTGTGAGGTGAATGTCTCAATATAATCCCACTGTGTTTACAAAATATGAGTATTTCCTGACTTGTGATACTCCCCCCTTCAACATCAGACACTCCCCCTCTCTGAACATCTTCAAGAAGACCCTCAAGACCTGGCTCTTCGACTGAATGGAGCTGCTTACCCCCGCCCCCTCACTCCCCCCAGTGCTTTGAGACCCTCACGGGTGAGTAGCGTGCTTTACAATCTGCTGATTGATTGATTGTTGTTCTTGTATGCGTGCTTCTTATTTGATAGCTTGTCTTTCTCTTTTTGTGTTTTCCCCTCTCTTGTAGCGTAACCTTTTACCATTCTTACTTGACTAACATATTCTTCCACTACTCACATTTTGGGAACTACTTTTTATTTCTTGAGTTATGCTGATTTTTTTAGCACATTATCACCCAGGAGGAATCCTAGCCCTTGGCAGTGTGAGTCTAGTCAAACTTAGGGCTTAGTGGTACTACGTAAAAAAACAGCTCTTCAGCATCTAGCAGATTTTAAGAAGTGAGAAGGAGGATCTTTTGTGTAGCGGCAGGTTGTTCCATTTTGGAATGATGTAGGAGAAGGCTCGTCCGCTGGATCTGGTTTTCCGTATGCGTGGGTTATAAGTAGGAGTTTAGACGAGTGAAGGTATCTGGCAGGTTTGTGAATGCTGTAACAGTTTTCCAGTGCTGATTGAAAGCCATTCGAAAATCTTACTCAGCATCTTCAGGGTATGGAAGCATGAAGCTACAACACCGGTGACTTGGGTGGTCATGTCGAGTTTGCTATCGAAGATCCAGAGGCTCTTGAAATGGGTGGTGGGGGGTGATGCCGGTCCTAGCTCTGTTGCCCACCTGATGTAGCCCAACAGTGAAGTGCTCTTTCCAAAGACTATGTTTTCGGTCTTGTTGGTGTTCAGCTTCAGACCGTTGGTCTTCATCCAGTGGGCAATTTCAGCCGGGTATAAGGCATCTTGTCTATGAGGGACATAATAAGTTGCATGTTGTTTTGCATAGGAGAGGATGTTGATGTTGTGACTAGATGTGACTAGAGGGCTCATGTATGCAATGAAGAAGGTCTGGTTCAGAGAGCATCCTTGCAGTACTCCACAGATGTCCGATGGCCAGGCTGACTGACTGGGTCCTTCCAGTCAGGAAGTACCAAGCCCATCAGAGTGCGCGTTCTTGGATTCCGATGGCATGGAGACTTACGATAAGGATTGGGTGTCAAACTGTGTCAAACACTGCTGAGATGTCGAGGAGAATGGAGGGCTGCAATGTCTCCTGTGACCAGAAAATCCTAAAATCTGGCACAGATCTGGATCTCCTTGAACTACACTGGACAATTCTGTCTATAGATCTTATAGCACTGTGAGTCAGAGTACCCTCCTTCAGAGACTGTTCAAAGGTAGAGTGAGTCTTAGTGTCAATTTAGAATCCGCTGCAAATTATGTGAGCTACTTGTTATATTTATGCCCTTTCCCCATTCTATCTGCTGCGGCCGACTCCAATTCAATTTCAGCTTCATTTACAATTCCAATATCGCCACATTTACTGCTCTAATATGGCCCTATTTAGTGCCCCAATATTATTTAGTACTTCAACAATAGCAGTTAACCTACTTATAGGCTTTCTGCTGTTCTTTGTCAGCATCTTTGTTGCTGTACTAAGGTCCCTTAGGGTTTTATTTGTTTAACCATTATAGATAGCACAGATTTGACCCAATGGTAACGTAGCACTTCACATGAACACCAGTTACATTACACAAGGTCATATTAATTTTTGTAGGCAAAGGGAGATTACGTGATTTGACCAGAATCACAGGATGTTCAGTGGACACTGCGACTCGAACCTAGTTTCCACAGTTCCAAAGTCGGAAGCTCTGGCCTTAATGCCACGTCCTCTTCCAGTACAGTAAGCCATGGGATGGGACATGCCAGGAACCTTAGAAATCTAATCCTAGGTGGACACAAAGATCTCCATCCATCACTGAGAGGACGATCCTATCAACATCTGGCCCCCATCATCCAGAGGAACGTCCTAGCTTCTTTTGGCAGCCCCAAACCGAGAGGACCAGTCAAAAGCAATCAGGTAAATCGTCTCCTAGAGCACTATCCATTCACCATTTGGACATCACACCAGAGAAACATCCTAGCACCACCTGGCCATTCAACACCCAGGTGAACATCCTAGCACCACCTGGCCATTCAACACCCAGAGGACCATTCTAGCACCATCTGGTGGTCCCTCACCCAGAGGACCACCCTGGCTTCATCTGGTACCTCCCTCAAACAGAGGACCCTTCTAGCACCATCTGGCCATCCACCACAGAGAGGAACATTCTAGCACTATCTGGCCATCCAACACCCAAAGGATCATCCGAGCAGCTTCTGGCCGTCGTCTGCTCAGAGGAATATCCTAAAGAAATTAAGTGATGGGGAGCACTCTTCTTTGTATGTTTAGCTCTATTTTAAATCTAGAAATACTGGTTCTGTGACTGTAAAGGGATGTCACTCCTAGGTGATAGAAACTAATGTGCATAACAAGCCATGATGCCTGTCACAGTCACGCACTGTTCACTTGGTGTTACTACACACCTAAACCAACTCTTCAAACTTTAACTCATTTATTTGTTTGAAATCTGATACTTGACAAACATCA